>NC_024312.1:13722622-13731581 GCF_000523025.1 Cynoglossus semilaevis
CTGTTTCATTAGCCCAGCGATGACAATCACAAAGACAAACCTGCTGTCAGGAAGTAGCTGCTACGCAGAGTTCAAAAAGCCAGTGGAAGATTTTGTCTTCACTTTCACTCTAACTCCTCCTCCCCAGCAATCCTCACAAATCAATACTTTCTTAGCTACTGCTTCACAACTTCACTGAATAAAATAATAATAATAATAAGAGTACAGTTCAGTTTGACTTATCTACCACGGTACAACTAAATACATTTTGAAACTAGAATGATAGCATCTTGCTGCAATAGCTCTATGCCCCCCTACGGTGACACGCCCCCCATTTTAGGAACCAATGTTACACAGTTTTATTTACTGTCTTATATTTCGTGGTACATTATGTGTATCAGATGAGATTAGATTAGATTATTACCCTGCAGGTCAGATTAAAGTCAAAGGAGATTAGATTAGATTATTACCCTGCAGATCAGCTCCATGGTTTATATGTGTGTGTTGCTGCTCCTCGCTCCTCATGTGCTGATCTACTCCTACCATCTGTGCTGTTTATCTTCCACATGGCGCTTGGAAATTGAGGTTTCTATAGCAATGACTCGATATGTTTGGATATAACAACGTGGTTTTCCTGTTTGGGCCCTGCCAGAGCCTGGTTTCATATACTGTCCTGACATCAAACACCGGCTGTGTAATGGACCTGTGTCAAGGCCATCTGTATCTCCTCCTGCTCACTGATGGCTTGGCAGCTTTGGAGTGAGTGGCTCACTAATGCCGGCCTTCTGATAGACACGGCACACAACTATTTCCCCGCACTGCTGCCTTTTCAGGATGGCTGACGTGAAATGACATTCAAGCCAGATTTGCTGTTGATATAAGGGAGTAATTACTCTGACCAGTCATCCTTGCCAATCAGAGTACAAAGACCGGGTGTTATGTAACTGTGTCGGTTCTCTCCACAGGTGAATGCAATTGACAGCCTTTTTAAATGTTGTTTTCAATGTTGTTGAACAGAGATGATGTTATAATTATATTATAAGACCAAAGTAAAAGCACAAGAACAATGAAAAAAAGAGAAAACTTGTTGCTATATTATATTATATTAATCTATCAATGTATTTCTGATCTCTCTGTCTTGTTTGTCCGATCTGATTCTAGGTTTTGTGTTCACTCTCAGATGGGTTGACGGTGCCAGGCTCTTGTGTCAGCATTGGGCTGGGCCTGGCACCAGGCTGCTTGTCAAACACAGGTTTTCTTTGTTGTGTCAGCCACACACTGAACCTTGCAGGGGCCTCAAGTACACAAAGGAATGTTTGGACGGGTCCCTTCCACTGCCACACACACACACTCAGCTCATTTACCTGTTTAACTCCACAACTGGGTCACCAGGTGGAAGAGTGGTCGGTGCTCTTAGCAACAAGTTCAATTGGTGGACCCCCAGGGATTGGTTCAGGTACTGCTGTTTCCTCCAATGGTTCAAGAACTGATCTGTATGTGTAATTGTAATGGACTGGAGACCTGTCCAGGTGTATACTGCCCTCCCCCAAATGACTGCTGGGACTGTCAGCAGCTCAACTCCATACTGGGTCAGGGAGAGGTTATTACAGTCGGTGGAGAAACAGCTAGACAGGAAGTAAGTGTATAATTATTTTAGTAAGTTTTTCTAAACACTTACAAGTCATCGACATATGTCTAAACCATAGAGTTAAAGAAAAAAGATCCTGACCCTTTAGAAGGACGACAGGGATTCCTTGTGAAACGCTAATCTGAGGTCATGTTCCGATTAGGATTGTTTACTTTGACTTGACTTCACCTCTCCTCAGCACTTACAAAGACACAAACCACTCAATTTGTGAGTACAGTCAACATACACTCAGTTTCACCTCTGGTCCAGTGTCTGGCCTCTGGTTAACCCCACGCTCTTTTCCCCTGTGTGTTTATGCCTGTTAAAGGCCACTGTGTTGTGTCTGAGCGCTGAAGCATCTCAGTGTGCAACGACTTCCTGTGAAAAAGTGACTGCTATTTCAACTCTACTGCGCTGGGTTGCCTGTGGTTTGTCTGTCTGTTGGTCTGGGTGTCTGCCCTCGAGCAGGAAGAAGACATTTCCGCTGAAACACTGAAAGAGTGACAAGCAGCGCTGCCAAACCCAGGGATCCCATACGAGCAGATTTGACTCCACTGGAACTGCTAACAAGGGGTGATCTGGGAGGTCAAAGGGCACTTTAGGACTCTGACTGAACTCCTACTGTATCCTCCCCCTCGTTCTTACCTCATTCTTCTTGTTATCTGTTTATTAGGGTTTTTCTGTGAGGTGACACAACGGCTGGCGGTCACAGAAGGGGGACGCATCCTCCACACTGTGGCCTGAGCCGTTACCTCAGCCACCACCACTATGACAGTGACATTTTTGGTCACAGTCACAACCAATTATAAACTAAAGCTGGAGACATGAAAGGATTCCCATTTGGTTTTATTTTTACTTGGGTGCCAGATCTTTTTTTAAACTTTAAAACATACCATTCTGAAGAACACCCAAAAAAAAAATGAAATCTTTGTTTCAAATGATTTGTGACAATTAGGTGAAGTACAAGAATTATTCTCACAACCAACTTTGAAAAGCTTTGAGAGTTGCAACATGGCATGAAATGGAAGCAATATCACAACTTTTTTTAATGCTTAATATTAATTTCTGCTTCATAGTTTATGGACATGTATACTGTTTATAAAATTAGAGGGGACAAACACTGGCTTTCATTTGCTGAACAGCATTTTATAGCCTTTTAATCGAGGTAGTGAAATAACCAGAATGAGTGAAGGAAAACAGGGAGAAGCCGTTCCTCACTACACACAATTCTTCTGGATATTTATTTTATTTCTCATAGGCTTTCTGTGTGTGTATGTGTGTGTGTGAGAGTGTGTGTGCGCGTCAAATCCAAATCCATCTCCTCCATATCTCATGGAGCCAATATTACACTCGGGAGCATTTGACCACTGAGTGTATTAGGACTTTTCCATTGACCAGTGGTTTGCAGAGGTTATAAACTTGCACCCTGAAGACACATTTCCCGTTAAGACCAGGAAAGTGTCTGACACCACTTACTGGAAACTGGTGGAATTCAAACCAAATGCTTGTTGACAGAGATGCAGTCACGGTGATCATGGACACAGAGAGTTCAAAAGCCAACGACGACAACAAAATCTTCTCCTTTCTTCTTGACTGAATGTACACAACAGCCATAAAACATACATTTTTGAATTTTTATCTAGCTTGAAGGGAATAACGACTCCCCAACGCTCAGAGTGCTGGCGCCGCATGCTGTCGGACAAATAAATCACTCATAACCAAGCTATTAAATATATTGAGGGATATATTGGTGGTTAATGGGTTGGTTGGTCCCCGGCAATTCTGAACAAAATTCAGATTTAGCTGCTTTCATCAGGAACCGTTCGAATGGTGTCTCTGGGAATCACTGCCCATCAGTGTGTGGTATAATAAATTAGTCCAATATGTCAGATGCTGCCCAGGACTCTATAACCAAAGTGTGAAATGTCCTAACGTTATTCCTAATAAAGTGTTCATGATGAGATCAGTGGATTAGTCCCACCGACTGCTGTGCACCACTTACTTTTTTCCCTTTTGGCAAGAAACACGAGCCGATTGTGATATTTCTAAATGCTAGCTGGGGAAATGTGTCCCTAATTTCTATAGCCTGGTTCTGGTTCACAGTTATTGTAAAAAGCCACAGTTTAATAGCTTTATGAACATGATGGGCTACCATAGAAAGATGCTGGTGAACTTGGTGAAAACAGAGCGTCAGCAGTCCCAGTAGATGGAGACAGAGTATGCAAAACAAGGTGGAACACGAAGTGCCTGTGCCAAGTGGTAATAAACTCAAACATGTAGCTGTAAAACGTTGGGTACCATTTGTTACTGAAGGGTCTCAACTTTAAAAAATAACTTCTCTTTTTAATTCTAGTCGAAAAACACGCATATTCTGTGATTTTCTTTATACATGCATAAAACCTCCTGATGATCTAATTACCTATTCAACTGGTCAGTGGCAGACGGCAATACAGTCGACCAGCAGAGGGAGTCGTTGGACAAGCATAGAGTCAAACTGCTCGTAGCCTCCACCGCAGGCAGCCCCCGTGGTTGAGGCTGCAGCTGAAGACACTCTGTTGTTATCAGGCCCTCCGCCATCTTAATTGCTGATTTTAACACTCACAGTGATAATGCATTGTCCCGAAGAGAGTGGACATGTGTGTTCAGAGATTGGATCTGAAATCTGTTCACCCAAAAGCAACAATATCCTTGTCAGTTCTGCAAGTGTGTCCCACTGTCTGTCTGCACTGTATCCCTGTGTAGGATTTTTACAGGACAAAACCAGGAGAGTCTCTTCCTATTGTTTCTTCCATCTCTAACTGTGAGCGATGGCTGTGAGTTGGAGCAGAGACACATCTGCAGGCCGCCTCCCAGAGTCCTGGTCCCTGCTTTTTGTGCCAGTGACTGCACATATGAATATCATTAATAACTTCATTAGCACTCCCTGACAGCAGCCAGCCCAACAGTGGATTGGATTGCCAACTGGATTATATGGGTGTATAAGTGAAGTGTGTAATGTGGGCTGGGGGCAGATGGGGGCGGCTCCTCGGCTTGCACTGCTCTGTGGATTTTAGAGGAACACATCTCCTCTAATTCCAGCCCGCAGTATGAGTGAAACAGTGTCTGGCTGAGACGCTGTGCTCCAGGTCCCACCAGACGTATCACTGTACAGTAACAGTATCCCTATGCAAATTAGGAAAAGAAAGAAAGAAAGGAGGGGGAAAAAGCACGATCAGAGTTGACATCGTCCTTACTTCTTTAAGTTATAGTCCGTTATTGCACGAGGATTTCTGTTTAAGCATGAAACACAACACAGGTCTACATCAAACACATGGTAATACTCTGCTGATTCGTACTATCTCTGGCCAATCTCTGCCGGAATGAAGTGTCAAAGCTGTCTCCTCCTCTCGCCGTGCGGGGAGTGACATCAAAAACCTGGAACATAAATGGACCAGTAGACATGGCGAGAAGAAATGGAATAATAATTACAAATGCCCTCAATGAACTGATTATTCCCTGGAGAGGAAATGCCATTCATGTCCATGACTGTGTGGAGGAAACTTTGAATCCTCTTAGAGAAAACATGGGTTTTAATCAGTTCACCAGGGATTAGTTTGACTGACCTGCAACTACAATGTGTAACTACAGTCTGCTGATTAGGTGTTCAGGCTTTTTGGGACTCAGGGTTCAGACATTACCTTAGAGAGTGAGAATAGCTTTTATAGTTTTTTCCTGTTTTCAATAGTGAATTAAGTAAATGAAACTCTCTGTTTGTGCTAACTGCTACACTAAGGAACCGACCTCAAGTTATCAAGGGTCGGCAATGTGTTAATTTCAATTGATTATTTAGCAGGAACTGTATAGTGTTTTGAGAAAATAACATAGTTAATGATACTTTTTAAAATTCCTTAATTCCCATGCCACAGCAGTAACACTGATGCACACACTCCTGTCTGGTACACTGATGCTGATGCACCTGAAGTTTGTTTACCAGCCTTGAGGAAGGCACCAGGATGCATCAAGTGATGTCAGTGCAGAATAAAGTTTGGTGAGTACTGACCACAGGGCAAAAAGAAAAAGGGGGAAAAAAACATCCTCCCAAAGGCATCTTAGGCAAGAGTGTGGTTGGGTGTAAAATGTGTAAACAAACAAACAAAAAAAAAAAGATTTTTTTTTTATCACAGTTATTATTCCGTATTTCTTTACTACTAGATATGTTGCTTCATGCTAGGACACAGGTGCTAACATTAGCTATGGCGATCCTGGTGCAGGTAAACAGTATAGATAGTCCACAATTGACCAGGTGACAGAAAGAAAAAAAACTGTTACAAATTTTAAAAATATTAAAACAAAAACGCGGTGTGCAAAAAGATGTTGATTTAGATGAGAAATGCAATGTTCAATAATGGTCAAATGAAATATTTTGTCATTATGTCATGTCATATCATATTCACAAATGTGTTGTTTACAACTGACCAAATAATTAAATTAATTGTAATGTAATTTAATTTGAGGATTAACAAATTGCAAATTTGAAATTAAGAATATTTGTACACACTATAGTTTAAATAAACGTATTTTAAAATTATTATTTTTGGCTTGGATTTCATGTCTTCCATTGTTTGTTTTTTTCTATTTTCTAGTTAAGAATTTTTTATCCTCTATACTACAAATACATTTTACATTGCAGTAGTATTATCTATTATTTTAATATACCATAAGATTTGTTTTATTTATTTATTCATTTTTATTTGTTGTCGTTTATCATTTTAATCGCGTCTCGTCCCTGCCTGTTACCAGGCGACTTCAAGTAACAGCCAGGAAATATACTGCTACAAGTTAAATAACTTTCCTAAAAGGCTGTGATGATTTAGGGAAAGCTCATAAACTAAGATCCTCTGACTCATAAAATTATAATGACCCAGTTTACACTACATTTCCTGCCCATGTTCTATTTGTTTTTACTGGATCCCCACCAGTTTGCACCTTTTATTAGAGCAGACACCAGAGCCTTAAAACTGCTGGACCACGTAAACACTGCAAATTGGATTTCCTCTTATCATTCAAGATCAATGGAAACATACTGATTATTCTTCATTCATTACACCGCCGTCCTCCGTGTGTTTGGTGTGTTTTTAATCACCACTCAGAGATTAAATGTATCATTTGAAAATTAAGACACTTCACACACTTTCCTCACATGGTTAAGGTCTGTTTTTTCTCTTTCACTCAGACTATTTTTCTCAAACTCAAACTCGCCCACTCTTTCTGCTTTGAGCTCAGTTATTGGGGAGACGGCTCCCTGTCTGTGATGCAAGAAAAACGGTGTTGATACCAGTGTGAAGCGAGTGCATTCAGCCTGTGTGGAAAGGGAGAGGTGAGGCTGAGGGAGTAGAGATGCATAGAGGGACACAGCTGTCTCCAGTGCAGCAGCTGAAATATCTTCACCGCAGCTCTGTGACAGAGGAAAGGCTCAGTCCCAACAGGCTCGCCAGACATGTGAACTTTTCAGATGCGAAAACAAAACCACACAGAGCGAGATTTACCATGAAGTGCTCTGGAAAAACTTCTATAAAAAGCCGTCTTTTGAAGGACTCCCATTTCGTTTTCCAAATATACAAGATGGGCTTTTTTTTTTACAGTCAACAGTTTCCATAATAACCCTTGACCTGCCCTGACCATTCTATAAATTGAGGTTTTTTTATGTCCATAAACATTGACATAAACACTATGTTCATCTTAGTAGTAGGTCTGTGTAGGAAATACACAGTAAATGTATTATGGACTGAAATTATAATTTTATTTATTTATTTATTTTTTGTTATGTATTTTCAAGGGTGTTGACTGTGGTTCTCAAACTATGGCACACAAACCAATGGTGCACTTAGGCTCTCTTCAGAGAACAATTGAATTCCCATTAGAATAGGGTGAGTCACGTGGTTCAGTGATTTCACATCACAGGTATACCAGGAAACTCTTTCACTTGATTGGTCTAAAAACTGGTCATTTAATTATGTCTGTTTGTGTCTATGCAATAATGACAAGCAGCTAAATTAAGACTAAGAGCCGGTGAACATTATAACATGTCTTTCTTTAACTCCTGCAAGTATATCAGCATTGTGTTCAACTAAACAGGCCCAGGTTTAACACTGAATAGGAAGTGAATATATTAAAGTAGAAAATCATTATATTTCTTTGTATATACTTCTGTGTGAGGAAGTAAAATATTTTGTTTTGGGGTAGAAAAAAAACTTTCTGACGCTGGGTTTTTAAATGCAGATGTTTTATGCATGTTGTCCTGGTATAGTCATAATTTTGCAGATATTTTTGAGAAAATACTACATTTTCTCAATGAGTAACAGAGTTTTTACATGTGCAAGAATGAGTTTGGAGTTAGGATTAATTACAGTGATATTTCAGTGAATGTGACGATGAAAATAAGCATTTAGCATACAGTGGCACTGTAGTACAATAGTACAGTCTTTGTGAGGGCGTTTTGTCAGATTGTTAACAGTACTTCATTGTACAGTTTGGCTTTGTTTTATAAATACACAGGCTTACAATCTTATTGGTCTAATTAAGAATAAATGATCTCCTTTGTGTTTTGTCGTCTGCTGAACAGGTTCGGCTGGTACTTCTGTAACGTAATGCTGGTCATACCTTTGCAACTTATATATTGTCAGTGATGGCACGTTGGTACGATGACCGTTTATATCACTCATGTCTTTACTTTATTGTCTTCAAACTCACTTTACTGCAGAGGCAGACAATTATGTTTAATAGTGTTCCTTTGAAGACTGAAGTGAACGTTATTTTATAAACAGACCATCATGCCATGTCATGGCTACTCTGAAAATCCTTAACTGCACATGACAAACAAAAAGGCCACGAACCACAGGCAGAATTATTGGAATTGACAAAAACCTTCTGGGTCATCAAGATGCAAAGATAATTCCAATAGATAGATAAAGATAATTAAAGGCAGTAAAATCCCATCAAACAACAGGGACAATAGGTGACATTAGGTGAACCTCAGATGCACCAACCAGTGATTACTTATGCAGTTACACATACACAACAACCCAGGACGTTCACGCGATGGAGACAAATGCAAAGCAAGACATATATTGTTCCCAGTGCCGGGCCCACACTTTTATTCATGTTGCATGTGTTCTTACAAACAAAGCAGCAACGCACAGTTCCTGCCACGGATAAATTTACAGCCAACTGTTTTTCATCAGCACAGGCCGGGGTGAGCTAGTTCATTCAGTTCCATGACCGAAAATAGACAGTTCATCCGAGTGTGTTATCAAAGCCTGCCCCACATCTTGTCTAGGCACGTCTGCCAGCCTATCTGAGCCTATCACTGCACAC
>NC_024312.1:13731635-13744362 GCF_000523025.1 Cynoglossus semilaevis
CACTCAACCACGGAAAACACTTGGCTGCACACACTGCTTTTTAGACGTGTCCTTAAAATGCAGGTCGCAGGTAAACCGGGGTCAGTCACCCGCCCTGTTTGTCACACGGCACTTCTGGCCTTATGTCAGTGTCAGGCTGACTTTGTTGCAGTGCACAACATATGGGCCAGCTTTTGTCAGCACTTAATGGGATAAAGTGCCAGACCTGAAGTGCCATGGGAACCCACGTGACTGCTTTACCTGAGATGACCCTTCTGCACATAACTGTGACTCACCCCATGGGTGTTGCTGTGGTTTTACACCTCCTACAATAAAGTAACCTGACCTGCTGTGCACCTTCGACTAAACTAGCGCACAGACAGTTCGCAGCGTAGTCTGTGAGAAGATGATCGTGTTTGTAATACTTTGCATTTTTACAGGACTAAGTTTAAACCTGTGTGCCCTGGATATTAGAGTCATTTTTGTCAAAGAAACAACGTGTAATTAAGTTAAAAATAGCTGCTCTGTCCCAGCTTTGCCAAGTGTTTTCTGCATTGGTCTGATAGTTACTCAATCACGGAGACAGACGAGCCACTACTGGCATTTTTCCTGTGCTCTATAAACATTTATTTGCTGCTGTAAATTAAGTGCGTAGGTTCCATAGTTCTCAGTCAGTTCATGGACATGTGTGTCCATTGCATTCGTAGTAAATTGGATAATAAATAACTAACACACCTGTGTTTAGAGATTAGATTAGACACAACTACCTACAGTAATTATCGGTAATAAGCAGATATAATTAAAAAAAATGTTTAACTGCTGCCATGTAGAAAGCCTCCCAGGAAATTAGGTGTAATTGATTACATTTAAATAAATTATCACTGCTATTCTACTCTACTATTTTCTGTAACAGCAAACAGACATCATCATCATCATCATTATTATTGTTGTTGTGGTTGCTGTTATTATTGTTATATACTAACTATCAGGACATGCCTAACATTTCATACCCAGGATGTGATGCAATGTGAGCTGATCACCTGAAGCCATTTTCTTGTCTGAGTGTAGTGACTAAAGCTATGACACACAGAAAGATTGTAGGCAAAAAAATGCCAAAAAATGACCAATTATGTTGATTGTAATTGGAGCTGTGACTCACATTGCAGCTGTGTGTACATGTTATTATATACTGTATATGTGGAGTCATGGCTAACATCATCATTTGCATACAGACGAGATATTTATTCATAGTTTACTGTGGAAAAAAGTGAAAATTAAATTTTTGTCATCCACCAAATGAATAAAAATAAAAGAATAAAATAAAATTATAAAACTGGGCAAAAGTATTAATACGTAACAATTGGCCCAATGTCAGAGGTCGAACATCCACTGCTTATCAAGATGGCGTGGGAAGGGAAGTGCCAGGTCCCCCCCCCACATATCACCATGAACTGAACTAATTGAAGATTATGGTGGGGAGTATGCCACGTCTCTGCCACCAGATAATCCCTCATCAGCTGCCATCTGGACTCAGGATGAAGAGTACATTTCACGGAGACACTCCCCCTATGGTTCTGCAGAAACTGAGAGGCAGCACTGTTTAATTACTAGTCCCGCTAACAACACTCCGAGCTGCCCAGTGCACTGAGATTCCGGGGTGGGGGNTTTAGACTGGAGGCTGTGCAGCTTTGCCTCTGTTGCCATTGTCTCCCAGGGTTTTCCTTAAGCCCTTGCAGGTTACAAATCCAGACTCATATTGAGTCATTCAAGGATCTGTCAAAGAACAGGGTGAAACCCATGTAAGGGCTCCTGCTGGGATTTTAATGAACATGTTTTTTAGTGGAGGCAGCTCTGAAAGTTAACTGACTGGCACTAGGGGTGAACGTGAGATTGAAAATTGTCATTCACTGATGGCCAAGTTTTCAGGGTGTGCCAGCTCCAGAGAGGGAGAAGAAGTGGTGATTTGAATGGTGCGGGCACCAACTATTGCCCTGTTAACTCTCACTTTTGCCACACAGTCTCTACAGAAGGCTTTCTGGAGATAAAAAAGATGTAGCCTGGTATTTTTTTACCCATATAGAACATCAACATGAAGGCCACGGAGCAGTGAGAAAGGTCTCTTTGTGCACAGAGGCATTATTCACACAGAGGGTGGAGGGTAAGCGTGGAGAACTTTGCAAAGGGATTGTGTTTACAAATAACTATGGTGGTGTGCAAAGAGCCTCCAGACAGTCTTGGGTCAGGGAGCATTTGAAGCAAAACATCTCCCCACATTCACAGGCAACCTTGTCACCTACCCCATGGCTGGAATTCACATTCTTACGGACGATGACAAAGTCCATTCAATATGAGAAAAGGCAGAGAGAAAAGTAAGTCATAATCCTTAATCTAAACTTAAAGTGGTTTTGCATTTGCAAACATGTTTTGTCTGGACTTTTAATCAGGCAGAATAAGAGATTCATTGTGTGAAGCAGCGTAAAAGGAGCAGCATGAGGACATGTGGTCTCTGAATCCTCGAACTGTTGGAGTGACTTTGGATTAAAGAGCAATCGTGTTTAATTTGTGTTTATCTAAGAGGATGGATAACGGGAGCTGCTGTGATGGGAGAAAAAAAAAACCTTTAACATGGTCTAACAGTGCAACCCTGCCTCAAAGGTCTTGCCATTAAGCAGATGTTTTTTAAGACTTGATTTTTTATTTACAATTATATTATTTGTACAGTAACAACAACCATCATTTGTAATACCAAACTTCAGAATATTTGATTTGACGTGGTCATGTTTTTTAATTGTAAAAAAAAAACAGCCCCCACTGGTGGGGAATGATTTATTCATTATAAAATATGAAATTCCCTAACGATCGTTAGTCGTCGCGTGAAAGGCCTATCTGACTATCGTGTCCACTGATAACACAGAGCTTAATACGGCTAAATGTCGTGTGACTGTTACGATCCAGAGGTCAGTATGTGGTTAATAAAATAACCGAGGCTGAACATGCTCAGCATCAAGTCCACAGTGGCGGTTTGATTTACCACGCAGGATCACAGGTGTGTCTTTGTCCCCCTGTCTGTGTCTGGAGCTGCCAGACATCTGGGTGTCAAAGGGGGAAGTGGGGCTTCTAGAGTCTGTCTGTGGGACGAGTCCATGTCAGTGGTCCACACACAGAGGCTACGTTCAGACCACCAGCCGCATTGTTCATGTCTGATTACATTTTGGTGGACAGTTCACATTCATAACTGTGTGTGTGTTGCATCATATTACAGATGTAATTTCAAATGTTAATTAATGTTCTGCAATGTCGTTAAGAGAAAGAAATATGGAGATGGGGATTTGACCAAAGTGGAAACGTTTGCAGTAAATTAAGAAGGAACTCACTGACCTTATTGACCGTTACATCTCTCATTTCTTCCACTGACTATTATCACTGTTCTACTTAGACGCATCAGTCAGATGACTGTGATGTTGATGATACAATTGAACAATACAACTGCCTTCGAACTAACACCAAATGGATCTTAATATGACTGACCTCAGGTTTTGGAAATCTCCCAGTCAAATATCCGAATGAAGAAAAATGTAATTGTACTAAAGATTAAAAAATGGACTTGACTGTCTGACATTTTCTTTCTAAGTCGGTTCAATTGGAAAAAAAAGCATTTAAAACAAATAAATACACATTTTCTCTGTTTCTAAAAACCAATAGTAGCACTGACTCATTGAACTTTTTTGATTAAAAAATGTTGGTAAAATTCTAAAAATAGACTATAAAATATTGGTTGTTTAAAATGTAAGGATTTGGTCAATTGTTTTTGATCAATATATTGCATGCATAACAAATAAATGTCACTTTAACTTCACATAATATTCCTCAGGGTTTTACTGTTCAGCCTAATGACTGGTTTTTATTTGAAGTTTCAATGTAAATAACAGTTAATAATGTAAACAAAACTTATTTTCCCCAGAAAGAATCATAGAGCTTTGCTTTCACAGTAAAGAACGACTGTGCAAACACGAAAAAATGACATGGGGGAAAAAACAGCAACATTAAACAAATCACTCTTCCTACGTATTATTACAGAAAATACATTAGAAGTCAGAGGCAGTTCTGGAAACACTCAGAAATGTAATGTGATTTCATTTGGCAGCAGCTGATGGTGTCTCTCTGTTGCCCTGAGCTAGCTGCTGTGTGAACCCAGTCACCCTGGCCTGTAATCCCCGCTCTGAGAGTTGTGGTGGTTGTGTCACATGAACATGCTGCAAAGCATGAAAGCTGAGTGGCACACAGTCACGAGAGGACACGTCACAAACTCCGCTCATACTCATGCGCAGCTAATCTCATTACCCATGTCTCCAGGCAGGACAGGGTCAACAGGGTTGTGTTGCCTGCGCTGCCACAGAGCAAAATGGACATGAATTTCGACGAGGCTTCACAGAATCATGAATCACCCCACAGCCGCAGGCACTTCATATTAATAGCAGCTTTCAGGAGGGAGAAGCGGTCTGGGGTCTGAGCAGAATATGTTGCTGGGTAAATTTTGTTTTTGTGACCAGGCAGAAAAGTCGCTGCAGGAAGTGTTTTACAGTCCGTCAAGTATTTGGTGCTGAAAAGGGAGACCAGGCAACAGGTGCAGAGCAGGATAGATGAGCGTCATTCTGAGTGATAACTCAAGTCCCCATTAAAGCGTCCCCGAGGCCAATCAGTCAGTCTGCAAACGTGTGGAGTGACCCGACTGCTTCATCGCCATAAACACACAGGCCCATACAGTATGAAGTTGACTGCTGTGCTGGCAGAATGTGATATTTATATGCAGCCCTCTTCCAGAAACACTTAGCGAATGACATATAAGTTCAGAAATAGCTTTCTCTGAAAATGCTCATAGTAAGAAAGCACAGAGAATCTGTTCTCACCAGAGGGCGGCTGACATGTGAAATGCAGAGGAAATTCAACATAGAAGAGGTTCATTCAGCTTCACCTTACTTTAATTATTTCTAGAAGCTAATTATGGTGTAATTAAAATGCAGTAGTTGGTCCATGGAAATTATTCTGCAAAATTAAGTTCCTATGTACATTCTTGTGGCGGCACAAATCACTTGCTCATATTTTATTGACGTCACAGGTCAGGTATTGACATGTCTCTATGTTTGCACTTAAGGTAGGACAAACTAAATACCACCCGTGTTTTAATGTCAACAAAAAACTACAGCATGTTCCTTTAACATCAGTGTGTCTCAAAGTGTGGGGCGGGCCCCACTGGTGGGGAATGAAGACATGATAGTTGGAGCGTGACAAACGTGTGACAAGTGACAATGGTACAACTGCTGTTCTCTTTTCTCGTTGTGTTATTTGATGTTATTGATTTTTATTCATTATAAAATATATTAGTTACTTGGTGGTAATTTGTCAAGATTCTGTTGGGGTGACAGGCGCAGGTAGGGCTTGAAAATATCCATTTGATCAAAGTTTGGAATGGCTAATAAAGTTTGAGAACCATAGCTCTACATGCTCTTACTAAGACGTTGATGCACAGTAGGGGGCGACTGGTTAATTCACTGTCAGACTTTGTAAACTCTACTACTGGATCTACTGAATTTGAATCTGAATCTGAATCTGTACACCTCCAGTTATGTCGTGAGAAAATATGAGGGTGGTAAAATATTCTAGATGTTATGATTTCCACAGGTGTCTTAATTTAATAAGTAAAACCTGTAGGGACGTGGATCACTGAAGGTTAGGTTTTTTTAACATTTAAAGATGAAGAGCAAACATCACATCTTCATCATTTTGTTTGAACTTGACTACAAGGTGTGTTCTAGCTTAAAAGAACATTTGAAAGACACATGATTTCTGGTATTCAATATTACGGTATTCTCTGATGAAAACACATCTTGCAGAAGAACTTAGAAAATGTTTGTTAGTATTACTTTTATTTTGTTATGATTTTTTGTTTTCACTTAGTCTGAATTCATTCAAACTAAGTTATAAGTGCATCCCAGTTAGTCTCCTGACTTTGCAGGCTCTCTCCAGTTTTTCCTCTTCTCTTCCCATATGAATTGATTTGTTTTTCTTGCAGCCAGATTGGAGTGAGCTGCACACATTTGCACAGTGAGGACGTCATTGCTGAGATGAACCCTAAAACCTCTGGAGCCACTCTTCCCTGCACTTTTAACAACGTGTGAACTCAGCCCAGAGACCATTCTAATAAAGGAAAGTGGGTCAGATAAATGTTTTGTTTCCCCACCAACGTTGGCTCTGCTGCTAATAAGTCGCAGCCAAGCTTTGATGCTCGGATGATGAGTCAAATGCGGAGCAGCCGTGCACAGATATTTATTGGGGACAGAGGAGCTGGCGCTGCAGCGGATGGAGCAGATGAAGAGCTTTCTCTCTGATGTGTATAATCCCGTCCTCATCCCACCTCCCAGATTATAACACGGATCACTTTCGGACTTGTGCGACACGCACACTTCACGCAGAAAGACTCGGATGCCGTCACTTGGGTTTTTGTGCCGAATGGTGAACAACAGTTGGCAGCAGAGGCGCACGGAGCGGAGAATACCTTCATGTTTGCAGTTGTTTCCCCCTCAGTTCCTCCCCTGGACTCACGAGGAGGAGACAGGCTCCGAGCACATGACGTTGTTATGGTGAGTCCACGGCAACTTTCTATTGTTCCTTTCGCTGCACTTGACATGGAACATAAACACAAACTCTTACTGTGTTAGTTGGAACTACTACAGTACCACACAACCAAAAACACACGGAGAGAGGGAGAGGAAAACATTCAGGCTGCACTGGTTTAACACATGGAAACCAATTAAAAGCCCTAAACAAGTACTATCAATATATTCATTTAATTTGTCACGCGATTTTATTAATATCCTTCAGTCATTTTTTTGTAGGTATCATGATGCAATACCTCATCCTGCGCCCTTTGTTTAATGGGTGTCTAAAATTATATCCAAAAAATAAAAATAAATAAATAAAATACAATTCCTTTTAGGTATTTCAAACACAGTACAGTACAGCATGTTAATTAAGTTGATTAATTATATACTCATACTTTCTTATAATGTTTTATTATATTATGCAGCACATATTAGAGAAATAAAATGTTGCTTTTTTAAATGTATTCATGAAAATAAACAAATACAGCTATTTCTCTTCAAATCTTCAAATCACAGAATTCAATTAATCCCAGTGATGAAAAATGACAAAAATGATGGAACTGGACCAAACACTTTTTTTAATTGTTCAGCGTTACACTTACAAAGACATACAGCTGAAACCTGTTCCAGTTGATAGAGGCGTCTGAGAAACTGTCAATTCAGTCGATCGAATATATAAATACAACATCTGTCTTAGGAGTTTTTGACTCAAACAACGTACCTCGCTAACTCATGATTCTGTTTAGGCGTCACTGGAGAAGACAGATATTAAACTAGTGGTTTAGAGCTGGAATACCTCTGGTAAATGGAAATAGTGGTATTTTTCCGTACTGATTTCTGTTGTTCGTCTGAGGCTTTGATCTGCCACAAAACACAGCTTTGTCACTTACTGTAGACTCGTGCCTCAGGCACTTGACACAACACTTGTGAAACAGGGTGAGGGAAAAATAAAATTACAACTGTGTATTTTATTGTTTTTTATTCTGATCCATAAGAAATACAAATTCAAGTCAGGGCCCAGAGAATGTGATCGAGGCCCACTTGTGGTCCTTGCACCAGACCTTGAGCATACCTGCTTTAGTCGTTTAAAAGGAAGATAAAAGGCTGTTATTGATACCTGTGTGCTGTGTGTGATAATCACAGACCACATCATAAAGGATCTGGGCAGGGTTGTGTGAATTGTTTGTTTTATTGCTGCACTTTCTTTTTGATTAGAAGCACTTGTTTGTTTTAGGACAGGATAAGGTGAGTGAAGCAGGAAAAGATGAAGAAAAATCAGCTCAGTGAAAAAAAGGTGCTAAAATAGAAATAAAACACATAAATGGTGCTGTCAGGTCAGACTGACCTTCACTGTGCATGAAATTATTAAAAACATAAAACATTTGGGTAATAATTGTCAGGTTACAACACACAGGACACATTACCATGACTTTAATGTGCATTCGGATAATAACTAACGCAAGAGGCAATATCTGTGGTGGGTGTGCTGGTGCGGTGTAATGACAATTACAGTTTGTGATAAAATGAGAGACGAACATTGAAAAGTTTTTTGTTTTTTTTTTGTACCATGGTTATTGTTGTTGTATGCATCATTATTTAAATGATTCATAAATATAGCCAAATTCATTTTGACACTAAGACCTGGTTCACATTCATATCCAAACTACACAAACACACAATTATTATTTTTAATGTTTTTTTTTTGTCTTTAATTTTTTTTTTGTATAAAGCACCAACAAATCCAAAGTGCGTCTGGATTGTGTATTTTTGTGTAGATGTGGCATGACTGTCCTGTTGTTGGGTTTGTTTGTGCAGAGCTTTTGTCTATATTTAGTTTCCCTTTAGTTAAAACATTCATCTGACAATCACTGGATGCAGTTCTGGGCACCGTCCCAGAACAGGCCGTGAAAATTAAAAACAACAACAGAAATGTTTTTTTCCTACAAATTTGCTGGTTTATGTCTGCTCTCAGTTCGTCGTTCAGAGATAACTTTTTGGATCTCATTTTATTTCTGCTGAAAAACGAAACAGCTGTGCAAATATTTACCCTCAGTGGTAGCAGGTTGAGTGCGGGCACATAGATGTTCCTTGTGGAACCATGCAGACCTTTTTTTTCTGTGTACCATAATGCATCGTGTTTGTTTAATACAAGAACTAATTATTCTCTGAGGCTTAACCGGCAAATATTTGTATTGTGCATGGCACTCCTGCCACACTGCACCGCTGCGTCGTTCTTTGTCTGTAATACAGGTGACTGTTGGTATTTGGACTCTTCATGGTAACCCAAAACTCTCTGCAGACTTTGTAAGTGATAGATGAAATAATGAATGAAATCTTTGCATAATATTCCAGTAAAATTATGGCGGGTGATTCATTTGTGTGAAACAAAAGTTTATATCAGAGTGAAAGGTACACATTCACATGTAATTTCTTTTCATAGGAAATCTTTCACAAAAAAATTAAAATATATGAAAAAAACAAATCATTCACATAATAAAAAACAAAATTCCTTACAATTTTGCCTGGTTTGATTCGCCTGGGTTTTCATTACAAACCTAGAATTCACACAGATGCACAAAGCCACTGTGTCTGAGCTGTGTGTGTCAGAAACACGTCTCGCAAAAAAAGCTGCTTTAACTGCCATCAATCTCAGCATCTTTTTTTAATGAATATTTATTCAATAATAGAAGAAGTTCATGCTGTTTATGACTCCGACCGATGGTTGGAATTAACCAGGTGTTAAAAGTATTAAACGTGCCAATTGAATTGTTCTGGATGATGTCAAAAGTTAATTTACTTGGGATGCAGCTTGTCTCAATCAACACATTTGGAATAATAAGAAACATATTGACTTTGTCGAATTTATTTTTCAATTTTGAATAACAGAAAATAATAAATAATAAAATTTAAAAAAAACAAAAATCTGAAGATAGGTCAAATAGTTTTTAGAAAGATTTTATATTATCAAAATAAGTCTGATTGGAGTAACTGGAATTATAAATAAGTCTATAATAAGAAGACACAACTTGCCTTTGTGTTGAACTATGTTTGTTCAGGTTTTTCAGTTCTCCAAAATAATGCATTTAAAATCAAAGTAAGAATCAAATCCTTAACCAAATCTGAAACTTCTTCTATTAGGTTTTGACTGAGTTCATTTTTTATTTGTCCAAAACTCAGAGAACATTTTAATACAACTCTATTTCAGTTCATCCCCCAGAATTCCTGAAGTCTCTGGTGGGAACTCCACTAGGACAATTTTGCAGCGTTGTCTCTGGAGATATAAATCTGCTTTTCTTTTGTTTGTTTTTCTGATTTAATTGTCTTTTTTATTTGTCTTAAAATAAGACGAATAAAAACCTTTTAACCCCCTCACCATACAAACACTCCCGTTCCTTAGGAAAATTCAAATCTAGAGATATATTCCAGAAGACTCTGGCAGACAGTTTTAAATATTACAAGCTAAAGAAGCAAATTGCATGGGCAAACAAAGAGGAGGGAAGTGGGGAGCCTGCGTCACACCAGCTGCAGGCTGCCATCTTGAGTCCTATTATAGCAGGTGTCCATGTAAGGAGCCTATTCACAACCAAAGCGAGGAGAAGCTACAGAGGTGCAGTCGCCCTGTGTGGTGCTCCTCCTGTCAAAAAGCTTTTCTAGTAAATGTAAAAAACAAAAAAATAAAAATAAAAAATAAAAAACATTGAGTTTTTGTCAGTAAATGTATTTTTTAAAAGTATAGAATGAAACAGTGAAGGTTATTAACTGTGATATTTTTTTCACTGTCGTGAGACAAATGTCAACATGTAAAGACAGTTGTTTTTTCCTGTGCCTGCTTCCATAGAGTGTAAAAACAAAATGCTCAAATTGCAGGACCTTTACTTTTCTCACCTGTAGCAACACTGAAAGTACATTATAAAAAATTATAAAAATACTCAGCATCTCCTCCATTTGACTTTTAGAACACAGTATATAAACTACATTAAATAATAATCATAAAGATGCCAAGGGTTTTATGCTAAACTACATCATTTACATCATTATTCCACAATATTGAAAACATCACTTAAAAAAGTATAATAAAAGAAAATTAACTTTATATTTCACAATAGGAAATGGGAATGCTCCCAAAAAAACATGATGTGTTTTGATCAAACATTTCTAAATGCAAGGAGCTGAAGTTTGACGATCAAATATATATTTCCTACATATATTATAATATATTTGAAACTGTTGCCCTCACGTACTGTTTGTATTTCTCTCTCTATCTCTCTCTCTCTCTCTCTCTCTCTCTCTCTCTGTGGAGATTTTATGTGCATGACCTAATTCCTCTGTGAGCAAAGAATCTGCAGCAATGGCTGGTCATGTGTGTGTGTGTGTATGTGTGTGCACAAGTACTAGGGTGTGAGACTGTGCACACCCCTCCCTCTCTCACTGCTTCCTTGTAAAACTGACAGTAAGCACACTAAGTTCATCTGAGGACAGGGACGTGCTTTTTTCACTGTGAATCATTTTGGAAAAATGAGCCTCTGAACTGAATTGCCCCGGCAATCTTTGGCATGTTTCTCCACTCTGCTTCATTGTCTATCTTGGCTTAAGTTGCCCTTTCTTCATTTCCCTGCCAAGAAAACTTCAGGTTCTATACAACAGGCAAAGCCAGTTTCTGATTCTTCTACGTAAAGAATGCAAATCTCTTCTTCTTCTTCTTCTGCTTTGTCTTTATCAGTGAATTCCAAAGAAGTAGAGAGCAGACACTACTGTAAATCCACCGTAACCCACTGTCTGTATTTAACCATACAACATTATTGAAAGGATTCCTTTATTCTCGAAAGTCTTTGATGAATTTTGATCGAATCAAACATCGTCATGTTTCTCAGTCCAGCAGTTTACACACCAAAACTGCAGCAGATTGAAAGAAAATAGGAGGTGTGGTGTGGAGGTGTAGACAGCACAGAGGGGAGGGAGACGGAAGGAGGTGCTGCTGCTGCTGCTGCTGCTGATGATGATGATGGTGGGGGCTTTTAATTTTGCAGTCAGTCGGTCCCCTTGTATTTGTGCTGGTCCCTCCTTCAGAGGGAACAGAGTGGAGTGGGAGTGGCCTGTCCTGGGGTTCGTCTGGGCCGGGGGGGGGGGGGCGGCCCCGCCACCCCCCGCCCGCGCGGCCCCCCCCCCCCCCCGCTCCCCCCCCCCCCCGCACCCCCCCCTGCAGCCCCAACCCCAACTTAGCCACAGCCACAGCCGCCCCCAACAGGTACCATCACTTTACTACGTCCAAACTCCAGAGAGAAACTTGATGATTTTAGAGGAAAACAGCTAAAAATGAGCCAGAATCCAGTCAGTTTCAGATTAGCCAAAAAAAGATCGAATGTGGCTAAAAAATTGCCAATACTCAGAAAAAATGCTGAAAATAAATTTAGTCTCAATAAAAGTTGAAAGGAAACTGTAACCAAACAGATGGAAAAAATATTACTTAAAAAGTTCCTGTTTATTCTTCGCAGAAGACTTCCAGCCCCGCCCACTCGACCTTTAAACTCTCACAAAGTTGAGTCCTATTTCCCTCTGTGACTCCCTGGTGATCAGTGCCTCTGTGTGGACAATCAGGAATCGAACCCTCGACACTGGATATGTTTCTCTAAGGAGCACATCAGTGAAGAAAACAGTGCCCCTGGAGGCGACAGGGTGTCAGGGCCTCGGCCAGGACTTTGACCTGAAGCTGGTTCTTGACGTATCCTGGATCAACGAAATTCCTCAGGTTTTTAAACTGGTTTGAAACTCTCAGTTCAAGACGTGTCGAGCTGTTGAAACCGCTGTCAAACTGGTTCAAAAGTCTCCGACTCAGACGAGGCTGAAGTGTCAGAACCCAGGTTTAACAGACCTCTGAATGCTGGACTGGGTTTAAACTGTCAGTTTCAACTGAAAACAAAAAGTTTAGACCATTTTAAACTCAACAAACTGGTTAGTGCCGGTCTAAACTGGTTTATGGTCGAAATCAAACCAATTATTTTTAAATTTGATCAAACTTGTTCAGTCTCTGTCCAACTGGATTAAAATGAATTCAACCATAACTGTGAAACCACAACAGAGTCCAATTAAAA
>NC_024312.1:13748322-13762769 GCF_000523025.1 Cynoglossus semilaevis
GGCGGCGCCGCCGGCGGCGGGGGCGGCGCCGCCCCCCCCCCCCCACCTTTGTCCTCCAGCTCCAGTCTGAATTATGGAGGCCCCGCGATGGCAGTCAGCTTAATTACAATGACTGATTGCCTGTGTGTTGGCATTTTTCATACAGTGATTGTCATGCATGTGAGCGTTCATTAGTTAGTCCATGGGGTGTATCAGTGTGTGTGTGTGTGCTTCAGAGGGAAGGAGGAGGGCCACTTCTTATTGGTCGTCCCCTTTCTTTCTTTGCATGAGAACAGCCAGACGGTGGCGTCTGATTGGTTGGACGGAAAAGAGATGTTTCATGATTTGGTAAGACATAATTATTGGAAACATGGAAACATGTGATGTTAGACTGATGATGCTGGACTGCAGCCTCCTCATCATCACCATGGTCATAAAACACATGCACCTTAAAATAGAACTTGAAAAACAGAGTGAGTTTTTTTTAATGATACTTTCTGACAAATATATAGGAAAACTTGAGCGTCCTTTCTTCAACCTGTTGATTTCTTCATCACTATTTCATCAGTCGATCCCCGCCACCATTCTTAACGTTGGAAATAAGAAAAGCGAGACGTCTTGAATTGACCATTTGTGTGTCAGCAACACTCAGAGGTGTGATGTGTGTGTTAAGTGGGAGCTGGTTAGAGTTGGTCTGCCCTGCTTTGTCTAAAGCTTTGGCTTTTGTTCCTCCAGTAATGAATTGTGGAAGCCTTGGCTTCAGCTGAAGTGTCTCATAGCAACTGAAAAGAGAAGGAGGCAGAGCTGGTAAAATGGAGAGTGGGCAAAGGGAGATCAGGAGGTACTTTCTCAAGGGTACGACAAGACCAGACCTGGGGTTTTTCATTTTTTATAGGAGACAAATTACATTTGTTTTATCACCAGCAATTTGAAATGAGGGGCAATGAACCCCATCGTCAAGTTAGTACATTTATTTTATTTTATTGACAACATCTGAGTTTTCTAAACATTCTTGTGATATTGTTTTCTGCACGTGTCCATAAAAAATACTGTAGTAACTTGCAGTTGCCATAAATATTTTTAACGCCATTAAAGACCACATATACAACAGCGAAAGCTAAGATCTAATAAAAATGTTCAGAAATTGCTTGCTACCAAAATCAAGCGGGGAAAATTCGCCAAAACACCAATAAAAGTTTCCTGAGAAATAGCTAAAAACAGCATCAATATGGCAAATGCCTATAAAATGAACTAGACAACCTGTTACAAACTCAAAGTTACAAAGGAAAATATAAAAATAACCAAATAAATATATCTATTACTACTTAGAACATAACTAAAAGTAAAAAAAGTACCAAGATTATACCAGATTATAATCTAGAATTATCACGATGTATGCACAAATATATGTCCTATCTACAATTTGGCCTAATAGCTAAAATCAGCCTGAACATAGTATAATGGTAAAAAGAAAACACATAAACAAATAAGATTTAAAAGCACAAATATTTTTAGTAACAACAATAGGTCATGAAGAAGGCTACATTTTACCAGTTAATAATCCGTCATGTTCTAACACGTCACATGAGCAGAAAGGCATTCCATTAGCATTCATACCCTGTCACATATATCTGTTTTCGAATAAATAATTAATTCTAGACTTTTTTTTACCCATCACCTGTTGCCACCACTCGCTGCTCTTAGCGCCTGCTGACATGTAAGCATCTTAAATGTCCGGTGGCAATGCTCATTAAGTGAAACCTACTACCGCTTTGTGGTCAGAGCTGGTCTGAGGTCAATCAGCAACTTTCACCTGATCGTGTGTGTGTGTGTGTGTGTGTGCGCGCGCGCGTGCACATTCACACTCACACCAGGGTACCTTTTTTATTATTATTAACAGGCTGGCAGACAGGCAGAGTTAAGCCTGGCCATGTTTGCCCTGTGACCCAGACAGTACCTGTCTGCTGCCATGGTTACAGGGACAGAGCAGGTTCAGTGGCCTGACTCCAGGGATTACTTTCCCTGGTCTTAACAATTAGGTCTGTGCCCCAGTGGCTGTAAAGTGGACCAAACTGCATCCCGACAGTTAAGCAAGCTCTACCGTTTGCCCCAGTGGCCTTTAAAACTGTCCTAAGTGCAGTGTGAGAGATTAGCGCTCCAACCCGTAGTTGCTCTGATACCAGTGACTGTCCCGTTGTGACTTGGTTCTTTTGAAACGATAAGCTTTTTAAAAAAGTGCTCACGTGCTCACTGGCAACTGGTCTGAGGTGGTTTAGGGTTTGACCAATCTGAGTCCTTTGTCTTGGTCTTCATATCGTTTTGTTACCATCCACAGTCAAACAGTCCTAATTCTTACTAAGAGGATGAATAGACTGTTTATTACTGACATGATTCCACTGAAAAACTCAACATTACTTATACTAATTCTTTAATTTCCTGAATTGAACTCCTAAGGGATTAATAAAGTTCTGTCTATGCATCGTAATGTTTTATATGTTGTTTGTCAATAAATTATGATGATGAACTTCAAAATTATTTTCTATTAAATGGGGAAATTTGAGGGACAAGGGGTCGTCAAAGAGTTATGTTTTATTTTTAACATTTTAAAACTACTGATATAAGGAATGAATCATGCAAGAAAGTATAAATAAACAGATCAGGTTTGCCCGGGTAGAGAGAAATTGACCAGTGGATTGGAGTGGTAGTGCAGATAAATTGCGACAAACTAAGACGTATGAAACACATACATCTACCTGCCATTATTCATCTTTCTGTTCCAGCAAAATATAAATAGAACGGAGATTCATCTCGATTAATTTTGATTAATTGACGTTAATCATGATGAATAGTGTATATAGAGTAGCAGTCATCGATAACTTTTTTTTTTTTTTGCAGGGCGATAATTTGTGTTGGTCATTGTAATAGTAGCTCTCAGGCTAAGAATGTGCGGTTAAGTCCCACTTAAACACCATGTGAGAAGTACAATAACATTTTGTAGTCTTTTTCATCTTCTCTACACGAGAAATGTTGAGCTAGTGCTAAAACTCAGTATGCACTATGACTTAGTAGTCGCAGCAATCACAAATACATGTAATAATAAATGTAGTAATGCAGAAAGCAAAGTGATGGTTATTTTACTTAGAAATAACAGCAGCTTTAAATAACCAATCAATGGGAAGATTTGGTTTAAACTGTCAGACTTGCCTGCAGGTACCTTGTGTTGCACTGTTACTTAATGGAATTTAATGTTGTTTGACACACATTTACATTATCCACTGTATTACATTACTCTAACATTGTACTTCTTCAAACCAGTTGCCATATGCCAGTGCAGGGAGAGCTTTAATTCTAGTAAGTTTGTAAAACGATTGCCTTCATATCATTACATCTAATTTCAAGAAGTTACAAATCACAGGGTAACTACTTGGAAATCCTCCACTCACTTGTTGGTTGTTGCTTTTGCATTAACGGCCTGGACGTTCAAACGTTTAAAAATGGTTGCAGGACTTTTTTTTTTTTTTTTTTTTTTTTTTTGCTGTTCCTTGTAACAAGTGGGTCTCGTCTGGCTGACCAGAGTGGTGTTGACGTTTTTATTAGTGTTCACTGGCTGTTCAGTGTAATTTATGCTGCCTTTGATTTAGAGACTGAACATTTATGTTAACTACCC
This sequence comes from Cynoglossus semilaevis, assembly GCF_000523025.1. Lineage (NCBI taxonomy): Eukaryota > Metazoa > Chordata > Actinopteri > Pleuronectiformes > Cynoglossidae > Cynoglossus > Cynoglossus semilaevis. The sequence goes on from NC_024312.1 coordinate 13,751,969, forward strand.
CACATGGCCGCCATGCTTAAAGCTATGGAAACGGTTGGAACACTCAGGGTCAGTGGAGCAAAAATGGCCCAGATATTTGATGACTGTGCAGAATCAAACCTCTCTCTCTTTTTCTCTCTATCTCTCTCCAACTCTCGGGTTGCTTGCAGTCTTACAGGTGTCCACCAGATGCTGCAGGCTGCCTTCACTGTCCCTTTACATTTCATCCAGCATTAGACTGGAAGTCCACATAAGAGGCACAGCACTGTTTCCATGGTTTTCGGATAAAGTGTGATTTATTTGTGCCTCGGAGAAATCCAAGAAATATGAAATGATATTTGTTGGAAGTGGATCTCCTACCATAAGGGTTAAATGAATGACCTAGTATAGTTTTTAAAGGTACTAAGAATGGCAGCAAAGCAGTGAGCTCTCGCAGCAGAATGTCCTTCAAAGCTGTCAAAAAAATGTTGTGCTTTAACAGAATTAATATCCACCAAAAGTTTACAGATGGTTGTAAAATTATAGTAAAAATTATATCTTTACAAAATAAAAATGAGTACCAAGTACTATTTTGATTTTGATGTGACCTCACATTTCTATTAGAAAGCATCCAGTCGTCTGCATACAGTTACACACAGGTTTTGAAGACGCTGGAGAATAAGGAAAAAGGTCTTCTCTTGATGTAAGCTTAAACTCATTAAAGTTCTATTATGGAAAACATTGCTGTATTTTTGGGGTTGTTAGTTGGTTCAGAAATAAACATTTGTTGAATTAATTTTTTTAACTTGTTTTCTTCTCTGACAGTCCTCACTTTTCTTTGCTTGTGTGACATTTTTAATGCATTGTTATTACCGTCACAACTACCACCTGGGCTGTGCTCAGTCTTGACGTGGTGTATGATCTGTACTATTTAAAGAGCATCTTTCTCAGCCACATTTTGGAAGTAGAGAATGGATGTTCCTAACACATATCTATTATCCCACAAAATCTCCAACTTTCTCTAAAAGTACCCATAGGAATTGTTGCTGCTGTGAAGGCCAAATATAGGAAGAAGAAAAAAAACATTTACAGTGAACATTTGTGAATGCCTTTATACTTATGCAGTATTTCTTTTTTATGACTACCAGTTTTCCATAGTAGTGCATTCATTCAATCTCCCCTGTAGGAGGGGCTGTGAATCATTTGAATGCCCTGGTCAGTGATCTAACTTGATATAACTTATTTGTTTAGTATAAATCTAAACTAAAAATTGATATGGTTAATAGATTTACAGCTGACTTTGTTAATACGTAGCTATTAGCTCTATTTAGTGTGTTTTAATTTAACTGTATCTGAGCCAGTGCGGTATTTGTGGCTCTGTCTCCTTGTCTTTTTATGTAAGGCAGAAATACCTTTGTTGGCATCTAGGGTAGCAACAGAGGATCAGATAAAGAAGGGAGGGGTAAAGTGCCAGCTTTTCATTCCTGAACTCCTGGCAGAGGGAGGAGAAGGACAGTTACCGGCGGAGGCCAAAGCCAGCAAACCGTGACTCCCCTTGACTGCAATTAGTCCTTGTTGTCTCTTAAAAACCGTAATGGACAACAACAGATTACGTCACTTAAACAGTAAGTGTTAAAAAATATTATGTGTGATTATCAATAAAATACAGTATACTTATTTGCAAAAAATAAGATTCCAAATCTGCACAGGGAGATTTTTTTTCTCCTGCATAATTTGTTTTAAGAAATCTTTTTTTTTTTTTTTTAATAATTTAATTCTATCCACATTCTGTCTTACATTGTGTATGTGATCTCTGTGATCATATTAAAGAGGACTTCAGTTTCTTGTGTTAGCTTTTATAGGGCTAACACACAAAATGTAATCGACATGATTTTGTTAGTAGCATCAACCGTTGCCTCCTCTCGGGCCAGTAGAACCTCTTAAAGTCCTTGTTGCCAGTGTAAACTGTAATTGCTGTAATTGCCACCTGCTCAACCCTCCATCACAGCTCTCTCTCTTCTGCTCACCGTGTTTTTCATCTCCACCCTGAATATTTGCTGTTTAAATAATAATAATAATGAAACACAAGCACTTAGCAAACAGCTCAGTTAAACACCTACTGAAAGTGTGGACAATACTCTAGTCTGGAAATAAAACTAATTAACATCAGTGAAGGTCCGTCAAAGTCATTTTTCATTAATTAAAAAAAAACAAAAAAAACAATCGGCTACAGGGAGCAACTGTTCCAGGCTCAGCACTTGTCGGTCCAGTTGGTAGAACTTGTTTGTTATGATGAATTTCATGTGCAGACAGTTTCTCGAATGGTTCAGTAAATCTTTGTGTGCGTGTGTGTGTCTTGTGTAAAGAGAAGCAAAAAGTAGGAACCTAGATTTTCTGCTATAAAAAAAGAAATTGTATGACTCAGAAACAAACAATAAATGTTTCAACAGAAATAAATGATAAATGCTAAAGTTGCTTGTGTCTACATAAGAAATATATGATCTGTGGTCGTCATCTCATGTTTGACGTTAGAGGTTACAATTACGGACTGAAGCAGAACAAAGGCCAAAATAACAGTATTAATGTATGCCACATGTGTCAAACTCAAGGCCTGGGGGACAAATGTGGCCCGCCATGTTGTTCTTTGTGGCCTGCTGGAGATTAAAAAGCATTTAGTAGTCCATGCAGCAGAGTTTGTTAACCTGAGAAATTAAACATTTGTTTTATGAAATGAACAATATTTGTAGCTTGAATAAATAAATATCAATTGCAGAAACATGTATTAGTTTGTTATGGAGGAGTAACAGTTATACCAGGGTTCTGGTCAGCCAGTACCACACGTTACTACAGACCAGTATCAAGGTGCTGAGCATTTAGGGATTCAATTTTCAAAATAAAACATCTTTTAGATTCTATTCTGTTTGTATCAGAGTCTGATTGACATATTATTTTAAAACATCGCCGGATTATCTTTAACTAAAGAAAGTAAATGGATATGACTGGATTTTCTTTGAATCAAGAAGTCCCACTGTGGTCCGGTACCAAATGACCTATGGACTGGTACCGGCATCTTTTAATTACACCCGGCCCTTCAAGGGGAACTGTATTGCTGATGTGGCCCTCGGTGAAAATAAGTTTGGCACCCCTGATGTATGCAGACTCCTCCTTTTCTAGAATCCACAAACATGTGAACAGTTACTGGTCTTACACTGCCTGTGTTCAGTGCTAAAACACTCTATTTGTCCATTCATTTATTTCCTACTTGGTAAAGGTTGTACAGTAGGTAAATATCCACACTACAGATTTGACTCTGTGAGAATTTTTGCCAAGTTATTTCTTTTTTTCCAGTGAGAGTGGACATTAAGGATGTGATTCTTAAAATGTTTATTTCACATAATGGTGTTTTAGGAAAATAGTTTTTACCAGGTGTCAACCCATCTGTGGGATTAATAAAACTCATCTTATCTTAGCTCACGGTTGACCCTGAATGTACCACAGTGGTTCGGTTCCCCTTTCCTGTGCCCCCTCCCCCAAGTAGATAGTGATGGCACTCAATGCCAGATACAGTACTCCCTCCTTCCCCTTCCTTCCCCTCACCAAACTCTCCTCTTCTCCCTCCCTTCCCTCTCCCTCCCTGCCTCAGGCAGACCCAGGCATGGGATCTCCATCTGTGCACAAAGGACCCTCCACTATCTGCATACGCTGCACATAAAAGCGCCTTTTGTCATGAGCTCTGCACACATGACCGTCCGCCTTTCACCCCACTGGAAAAAAAGATCACTCTCTCCAGCGAGCCAACCCCACCCCCAATGCTGGACTCAACCCTGTCCGCGGCCCCCACCCTCCTAGATTGTTGGTTGCGAATGAGAGAAAGCGAAGTGAGAAGGATCCACTCGTCCGAGAGAACTGCAGTTATCACTGCTGCTTACTTTCTTTCTTGCTTTTTGTTTTCTAATCTCTCATTTTCCCTATTTTCGAGTCTCCTTTTCTCTGTCTTCTTGTCCTCACGTGCACTCTGCGTGGAGCATCGACTCATTATGGTCTCTACCACACTGAAATATGAATGTGCTCTTGTCTGCCATCTTTTCTGCAGTCTCTGACATTTAAGGGCATTAGTGTTTGGTTTGGTGCCAGGTCATCGCCTCACCATTGCAGACACACAGGCTCAGTTGACAGCGTTCGCAGAGATGATGCTTTTGTCTCCCTCCCTGTCGCCTTCGCCTTCTGCTTTTTAACCCCTCGACCCCGTGCCGTTCAGCGGAGCCAGAGGAATCTGTGATGTTTAGAGATAATGACAAAAAAAATGGTCCTGACATATGAAAACAAAATCATGAATAGACAAGGTAGATCTCCCTGCTGGTTAAGACAAATAGGCCGCATGCCATTTTGGCTCCTTCAACTGACAGATGTTAGTGCCGAGGGATATGGAGTCGGGGTGAGGACGGAGCAGAGACAAAGACAAAGAGACGGACTAATACACACTGTCAAGTGTACAAACGCTGCCACGAAAAGTCTTTCCTCAGCATTTCCCCTGAAACACACACAGCCCCGGTGCCTCGCGCTCAGCCAAACAAGTGTGGATTTTGGAAAGCCCTGCAGCTCATCTTGCTGTCAGTGCAAAAAGGCCTGTGGCAGAACGGAAGGATAAGTTTGACTTCTCCCTCCACCGATCTGTCCTCTGGATGACCCTCTGCCCCTCTGAGCTGGTTAAAGAGGTCAGAGGCTGGAATATCACAGTTTCCTCTGTGTTCCCCATGTGGTCATCACAGTACAGCATAGAGTAAATACTCGGTGGCAGTACTACACACACTCGGGGTTTAAAAAAATGATGTTTCATCAAGAATTTGGCAACAAGTAGATTTAACAGTCACACTTATGTGAGGAATGACTGAGGAATATCCTGGAAGACTGAAGTGACATGTAAGATAATCATTGATAATCAATGGAACCATTTCTGGCAAAACAGTCTTGAAAGAGTTAAATAATTTGAACAAAAGCGAAAGTGAATGGCTGTGATCCAGGGAGATATAAACCATTAGACATTAAGCATCAAGTATAGACACACACACACACACACACATTCAGATTTGTCCATGCAGTCCAATACACTGATTTATAGATTATACACTGTTTTTTATTTTATTATAATTATCTCCTTTTTTATTTTCTAAAGCCTTATTTTCGTGTGAACAAAAATCACATTTAACTTTAATTTTTAAATTAGTCAATGTGCAGGTGACATCCACACACTGTAGAGTAGGGGCACCAGAAGCAGAGCATGTTTATAGAAATCAGCAGAGTGTATTAGCTGCAGGAGTTTGATGCCTTCACCAGAGTCAGAAAGCAAGTGAGAGTGTGTGAGAAAACAGAACAGCATGAACAAAGTGTTTGGTGTGTGGACTGCTGAGATCGTTATGGTAAGACAGTTGGACTCCACGCACCCCCCTGACAATGATACACTTCTTTAGGTGCACTCTTAAACACTACAACTCTGTGCTGCTGCCTTCACTGACCTTGACTTTGTGAATTCAGTTGAAGAAAAGTGAGAGGGTTGGTGAAGAAGTGAGGTCAGAACAAGACAAGTTGTTCTCCAATAGTTAAACCCTGTGACCCTGAATCCATAAATCCTCAGCCAAAAATCGAAACAATCCAAAAAAAAAAGAAAAAAAAGAAAAAAGAACAGGAATCAAAACATGGTGAGCTACGCTTGCATTAAAATAATAAATTTAAGCAGGCAATGTGCAAAAATGTGTCTTTTATGATGCAAACTAATGATATACTAAAGTTTTTAAAAAGAGTAAAATCTGCTGATACTTGCCAATAGTTTGCATGCTAAGAAACTGGAGTTTTTAACTGTAGCGGATGAGAAGGTCAAAAGTATCAACTTTCAAATTAAATTCATTTATTTTTTAAATATTTTTTTCCATACAGTTTTAACTAAACACTCCTAAAGTTTTGTGACCCACTTTTGGGCCACCTACCACAGTTTGAGACATGCTCCTAATTTGTGCTTTTCAAATGAATGAGTAAATTTGTTATATTGTATTTGATTATTTAATTTTATATCTATGTTCACTTTTGCTGGTTTTTACTTTAACTGAACATAGGTTTCAATTCAAGTTACATTTTCTAAAAAAGCAGTTCTGTTTTTCAAATATTTCTACAGTATATGTTCTATTTCTAAATTCTAAATACCATGAGAAAAATTCAATGTGTGTGTTTTCGCATGTGTGTGTGTGTGTATATATATATATATATATATATATAGCCTTGTTATTATCCTGTTCCTGAAATCAGTAGTTCAGTGAAAACTACGCTATTTTTTTTTTTTCCTTCGGTTGATGTTTTGGCCAAAGACGTTGTTAGTTACAGTCAGGGAGCAGGATCTGTGTCTCTGTCGTCCCCTCTGTGGTGAACACAGAGTTCCTGCTCACGTTTGGAGAAGCCCGTCTTTCCTCTTCATTTTCCACCAAAATTGAGAATAAATTTCTATTTTTAATACTGAAGATTCTTCTGTCAATGTCTGTGAGAAACAGCTCACTGACATAAAAAGGCTGAATGTGTGTGTGTGTGTGTGTGTGTGTGCCCCCAGACCTCTTACAAATTTAGCTGTCTTAGAAATTAATTTAAAAATATCCTGATACCAGACCACAAGCTGTTGCTATGGAAGTAATTTGTATTTGGCAGGTGAACAGTAATCAGTTCTTTATAAAATGAAGAGGTAATATTTTTAATATGTTTAAATGAGCTGCAGTGGAAGCTGCAGTGAATCAGAGCAGACCACTGGGAAACAATATTTAATGATAGGATTTTCCTGGTTAATAAAAAAAATAACAACATAATGTTGAATATTATCTAGTTATTTTTTTATTGCTTTATTTTTATTTTCACATCCTGAGAGTCACTGGGAAAATGTGGGATTTTTTTAGTACTTTAGATAAAGTCAGGACACATCTCCACAAAAATGTAATATTCACAGTGTAATTTTTAGTGTTTGGGGGAAATGTTTTATTTGAATTTTTATTGAAGTTGTAAAATTACTAAATGATAAGCTTTATCTTTAGGAAATGCTGTCAATCCATTTTTCAAAGTTCATCTTCTCAGAGTTTTTTTTTTTTAAACCACAGTGAAAATAACACCAACAAAATATAAAATCATAATTAATATTTAATTTAGTTTAAAAAATAACCTTGAAAGCAGCATTTTGAATTTTTTTATTTCTATCTATTGCAAATAAGACTCCTGGGAGCAAACAGATTTGGGAATAAATCATTTTGAAAAACAATTTTTTTTTTAATGTTTTATTTCTTTGAGCAGTTATTTATTTCATGGTCAGTTATTATTTTAAAGCCTCAAGAATAAAAGAGGAGAAAAACCTTGTTATACAGAAACTCTTTACTTTTCTATTAGTCATCAGTGTTTTTTGTTCTTTTTTTCAGATTACGAGAGATGCTTTAAATGTCAGTATTTGTTGGAGGTAAAACACAAATTATGTTTTCTAATGAAGTTCTACTGCTCTGCAGGATTATGTAAGATCATCCGGGGTGTAACGTTGGAGCTGCTCTGCAGCAGTTTGAAAAAAAAAAAGAAAAAAGAAAGACAAAGTTACGCCTCTTTTATTTACTTTTTTTTTTTTTTTTTTAAGTTCGGGACCCGATCATCAACATCATCATTGTCAGATTTTTCTGGAACATCGATACTGCGCATGTCTTTTGTCCGCCATTTTGTGAGCAGAACTATATTTCACAAGCCCCCATTACATAAACCTGAATAGACTTTACAGCCTGGTGCCTTAAAACACACCACAGAGAAATGTTACACAGATCTCAGGTCAGAAGTCCTTTATTTTTAACACAGGAGTGACATTACATGTGCAAGTATCAGGCAGCAACAATATTGTCTCATTTATTCTTTTTGTCCGGATGTTTTTTTTTTTTTTTTTCGTTTTTTTTTTTTTCAAAGCCCTCCTGCACCTTGCCTTGTTACTCATCCCTACTTGTGTATATGCTCATGTCAAACACAGAGCAGTGGCTGTGGCTGGTGCCTTGCTTGACTACTGGTGTCAGAGGTCAAGTTATGTTAATAAGCCGGGATGTGCCGCCCTGGGACCTCGGTCCCGCGAGGAATTACCCCCCAATCGACATTAGTTAATGTGTTAGTAATCTTTACCTTCTTAAAGCAAACAGCAGTGGGAAAGTGAATGGGCCCTGCTTGGCCTCCCATGTAACGCTTTTGACCCAGGGGTCGTGGCCTTTGTTCCTCTCCTCGATAGGGAGTGCCCTCGGAGGTCTTGGGTGTAATAGAGAAGTTGTTTAGACACGTGCAGGGCTTAAGCAGGACCACCTCACGAAACTCTGCTTCAGCTGCCGGAGCTTAAAAAGCCGTGTGGAGATGCGTTTGTGGGTTTTGGTCGACTCCTTGAATAAATCCATAAGAATATCCATGTGTTTGACTCGTATGTTGATGTAGTTAGTGGTTGCTGACCCAGCGCCGGACCCCTCCCTCGTTCACCTTGCCAGCAGCTCTAAAATGTCCTTGGTGTTTGCAGATGGCCCAGTCAAGTACAGTATAGCTGCTATGGCGGCTTCACAAGCTTTAGATTTAAATCTGAATTCAAAAGGCTCAGGGTTTTTTTTCTTTTTTTTTTTTTTCGTCCTTGCACTCAAGTCCTGTCTCCTCAACTGATCCCTGTGACCAACAAAGCCTTTGAGTAAGTGTCGAGTGCACTCTGCTGTGGAACGCTGCCTGTACAGTATGGTACAGGAGGCCAGAGCTTGATCCCCGCCGGAGCGAGACTTATTTTTATTTCTAAATCATATTTTCAAATATTAGTTCTGATTTGAATGATCTTTGGTGCCTACGTGCTCACTGTCAGGACCTTTTACATTTTATTCACAGTTTATTCATTTATTTAAAAGTTTTCAGCATTGAAAAGTTATGTTATCTAACGATTTTTTAATTTTTTATCACATCAGACAATGAGCAGATTTTGTGGTACAGCCAAGTGCACGGCTACTTCATTTAGCTGAGTTGACACTGGTGTCATACAGAGGTCATGCTATGGCATTGATAGGTATTTTGTTTAATGCAGTTTTTATCAGTAGCGCTGATCACACATTCACTGAGGCTACTTTCGGCTATTATTTTATAGAGTAATTGTATATATCTGTAAAATTAAATTAATACTGATTATGTCTTATTAAATACAAATTTAAGAAGGGTCACAATGGTGCAAACTTAAACAAAAAAGGCATACAATCTAAAACGATTTAGCGTCTGGTTTATTCTGCAGCTTTGTTGGCGCTGCAGCCTGACAACTTCACAGTATGATATGAAAATCTGATAAATAACAGGGGAGACCTGGTGAGGGAAGCGTACAGAGGAGCACAGTGGTAGGAGTTGGCATGCAATACAAAACCAAAACTGTATCCTCACGTGAACTTGCCATGCAAGTGCACTCTGCACACACGGAGCACAAACGCAGGCTCTCTGCCCCTCTCAGAAACAGCTTCATCAACCGGGGGGGGGGTACAGCACGTTCTGTTTTATTATTTAAGTCCTTTAGCATTTACACATCACAGACTTATACATCGCCGCCATAATGAAGTCACAGGTCTCTCAATTGGCTAGAACACATGGCGAGATGTGACGTACGGCTGCACTCCTCCTAATAAGACACTATAGCTCCTGCAGACACCTGAACCGAGCTCCTTCCCATCGTCTTCGGGAGAGAAAGGAGAGGAGAGCACAAAGAGCACGAGCTGCTGAGATAAACACTGGTGTTTCCTTTGACTTTTCTGCAAAACCTGGGTTTCTATTAAAATCAGTAAAAAAAAAAAAAAGAGTTCAAAAAGGGAATTTAGTTTTTCTTGTGTGTGTGAAGAGTTAGGGCACGGTGCTGTTGAAGTTTAGGAGAGTGGACGAGGAACAGGGTGGTGGCTGTGCCATTCAGGCAGCAACTCCCTCACACTGTACAGCCCGGAGCTGCAGCAGCCATGTTGCACACATCTACTGCTAATGCATCGCCCTGTGGAAGCCAACAGAAAGTTTGCGCAGTGAAAAAGCAAGAAAAGTTTCACCCCCACCTTCTTTCTCTCTCATTGAGTCTGCTAGGCATGTGGTCCCCTCCTGCGCTTTTAATGCACAGCACTTTATAAAGCAGAAATGCAATCAAAGTAGTTCCTCAGTAAAAGACTTTACTTGTCCCCTTCCTCCTTTTTTATTTCCTTATGGAGCTCCTGTGCGTAGATCAAGGCCCAGGCAAGAAAGAAAAAAAAAAAAAAGAAAAAGTTAAAGCCACGACTCATAGGCTGTGTCTGCATTTGCAGTTTTTAGAACCCGAGCCAAAAGAGGCAGGAAGTTGTTGTACAATAGCGTTACAGTAATCTTCCACAAATGGAAAAAGCCAAATGCTGATCGGCGAGTAGTGTAGGTGGCAGAACAGAGGCAAAACAGGGAGGGAGGGACAGGGGGGAGAGAAGGGAGAGCGTGCGTGTGTGTGAAAAAGACAGACGTTACAGCAAAGAATAATCAATACAGTCTACAAAGATGGTGGAAACCGCCATGTGTCGGTGGCCAACTCCTCGTGCAAATCAGTGCAAGGTTTCAACCGTTTCTTTTTTGTTTTAAAGTCTACACATTTGGGATGTGTGTATTTTTCCAATTTGTCCACAACATGCTTTTCAAGGACGACGGCAGCTGTATCTTCTCCGGAAAGAGCAACAACGTCTCAACCCCAGAAATGCTTATCAGCCTTTTGACTTTGTGCCAAAATTGCTGCGAGGGTTATGCACCAGGAATCAGTTTGCGACAGAAGCCGGAGGTGTGGGGGGGAGGTGTGTGT
>NC_024312.1:13767164-13806085 GCF_000523025.1 Cynoglossus semilaevis
GCCTCCTGTGCCACATGTTCCTGAAATAAACACTCCACGTTCATGTTTAGGTTGAGAGTGGAGGACAGGGTTTGTTCTGCTCATGCACTCGGCTCTCTGTGGCACGGCGAGGAGTTAAATCACTCTCCGAGAGTGTGTGTTTCTCTCACTCTGCTCCCAAGACGAGCCGGGAGACGGCGTGCACGGGCACAGATAAGGTTAATTATTCAACCTGCACTCACAAGTATTGCATATTTCAACAGTCCGTCAGTCAGTCAGTCCACTCTGGCTGACTGTCTCTATCACCTTGCTTTTCTTCCCAGCAGTTGTTACAGTACAACACACAGAGGTACTGTATAGTGTGTCCCAGTATGGCGTGTGCGTGTGTGCACTGCGTCTGCGCACTGTTGGAGGAGTGGATTTCTGTGTCATTCTTCCTCCTCCAACCCTCCCACATTTAATGCTCACCAACCCTCCCACTCTCCCTCTCTCTCTCTCTCTCTCCCCTGTCTTCCACCCATCTTATGCTGTCTTCCTCCTTCTCCCTCGCCTCCAGTGCAAATACAGTTCTTTGCCGTGTCGGACATGTGATGAAAAAGTGACTGGTTCGCGCTCCGCTGCACCTCCTATTTCATCATCACCAGAGCTTTTCTCTCCTTCACCGTGTGCTCGCTGTCTCCTCCTCTCCCCCCCTCCCTCTTCTTTTTCTCTCTCTGTTTCGCTTTGCACCCTTCCTTCTGCACCAGCCACACGCAAGGGGGAGACTTAAGCTCTGTACGGGGAAAAAAAGAAAAGTCTGCTGCTATTTCTACAGTCAGGGCCTCCCCACAGCCCGCCCTTCATACAGGGAGCTTTTTTTCACACTCACCACTGGCTGGATTTTAACCCTCTGCCTGCAACTAGCTGCACAGCAGCTCTGCAAAACCCGGCAACAAGTTGCTTTTTGGGGGGTTTTACACTTTTGTCAAGTTGATTTTTACATCACTCTGGATTTCGGAGATTTTTTCAATACTTTTGCATTTATTTTTCCCCCTAAACTTTACAGCTGTTTTTTTTTTTCCTCAACTCTGGGGTTGGTGTTAGTGTTTATATTTCACTTCACATCTTTTGGATGGAAATTTGGGAAGGTGCTTTAGCGCCACGTGACGGGCCTCGTTCCACCTGGAGTGCTGGGCGCCATTTCTAATGGGTAACCTTCTCGTGTTTGCGGGTTTGTGGAGGAACACTACAGATAACAGGCAGTGATTGTGACCAGCGTTGCAGCCTGAGTCACGTCTGTGTTTTAGAGACTTTTTTTCTTGTGGCTGGTGTGAATTATCACGCTTCCTACTTTATGTCTCCTCATTTCTTTTGCCATATCCTGTCCCTGTCTCTGCATGTATGTGTCGCTTCTAACTAGAGGAAAGCGTGGTTGTGCTGAGCCGGAGTTCTTCCTGGGACAGGTGCCAACTGCAAACAAAAGACAGCCAAAGGCAGTGAGAGAGAAGTATGGTTGTATGCACGATATTTCAAATTGCAGGTTGTTGTCGGAATGATAAAATTTATGTTCTCTTTAATATTAATTTAGGTACAAATCAAGTCGTAAAGCCAGGGTTTCTCTCTCCTTTTTTTTTTTTTTTTTTTTTTTGGGAAAAAAGCAAGGTCTTCAATACTTTGCCACACTTTCCCCAGTGCAGGGCATTTAATTTGTCAGTAAGGAGGCAGTAATGTGGGAGAGCAGCATATAGACTGCTGAATTATTCATATATCCAGCCAAGCCTGTGACTGGACTAGTTGTGCTATTTGCATGCACCAGCCACGCTGTTTGTCTGTTTGCTAACATTCCTCATTCACAGACGTGTAAACTGGCAGACTGGCTCAGCCGGAGCCTTGCAGACAGCCTCATGGCCTCCTATTGTTCCAGGCCTCACCAGGCCTGGACCACGCAGCCCTGGTCTTAGGACCCAGACACTGGAACAAGGAGCGGGGCCTGGAGCTCGGGCTCAGGCATGGCTGTAAAAGGGGGGGCGATCAGTGGGTGTCGCAGAGATCTTTGGTTTGGAGGCTTACGGCTTTCTCCTCTTCTTGATAGAGATGTGGATCAAAGTAGGAAGAGCTGCAAAGTTTCACATCCTGCCCAGACGTTTGCCACCTTTGCTTTGAAATAATGGTGAGTAATATCACTTTTCATGCATGTGAACTTCTGTGGGTTTCCAGGGGGAAGTTTGGCTGTGGGTACACATCTAGACTAACCACATTTTACAAGCGCACTATGCAAATAAACATGAGTTGCATTTCTTTATTTCTTTATGTATTTTTTACAAAAAGTTAACGTTTGCCTCCGTGTGCGTTCGTACATAGCACAATTGAACTGCTTAGAAACTGCCTCATTTTTTTTTACCACTTTCCATGCTTTTTAATAAAAAAAGGATGTAATTTAGTTGTGGACACTTAAGCAGGCAGCCGTGTGACTACTGCAGCTGAGTTTTCAAGTCCGAGATAATCAGTGTGTGAGAGCGAGGCTACGGTTGTGGTGGTATTTCAGTGAATGTGGGTGAGTGCGGCCCTGAATGGTGGGAGTAAAAAGCGACTGAAACGTTGTGTGCTCATCTCGATCACTAATGTAATGTTCTCAAAAGTCAGATAAATAAATATACAGGAGTTTTTTTGTTTAATTGTATGCAATTCTTTTTTTTTCCAGGTCGAATCTATATCTCAATCTCGTGGTGAATATAAACGAAACTATTCACCACCGATCTGTCTTTATCGGCCCTTTTTATATTTATTTTTCAACTGAATTTTAAGACTTTCTAATATGATTTCACCAACAGTGCAGGACCAGGTGGCACTGTGTGTTTGTACTGCACTCTGTAGATAAACCATTTTAATTTAATTAAATATATAAAATAGCACTGATTCCATTCAAAGAACAAGCTTTAATTGACGTTCATTTACTGGGTGACGTGACGTAAAACTGACTTAATTCGTTCCACTTATTTTGGAAATTCTGTTTTTGTATGGCCTGGTGTGAATGTGAAGAGTATAAATGTGATTTTGTCTGGACGATATACTTAGTAATATCTGATTCCGTTATTATTTCATTCCGTTTTGTTAAACTTTTGTTTATTGCAGTCATTTCTTGGAACTTTTTTCATCGTTGCCCTCATTTGTGGTTTGCTTTTGTGACATGTGGTCAGATGTAAGGCTGAATATCTGAGCCTGAGCTGCTTCTCTGTGAAAACAACTGTTTGCAGAGCAAAGCCAAACTTGTATGAGATTTTACAGGGTTCGAATGTAAGGGTTAAGATTTTCATTAGTGGACAAATGTTTTTCTTTTTTCCGAACTTTTCCAGTCTTTGGACTTTTCTGGCACTAGAACTGTTTCCCACTCTTGAAGAATTCTATACAGCTCAATAAACTTTACTGCTTGTAAGCAGCAGATAGAGTTGTTTCAATGCAACCCCCACTGACACACACACACACACACACACACTCTCTAATATACATATAAATATAATTAAATACACATAATTTTTTTCAGGGCAGGACATGGGTTAATACATGTGTCTTTTGTCTGTTTTTGTTTTGGAAATATTTTTCTTTTGTTAAATTGTTTTGATATGATCCGTATTCCCGATTAACAATAGGTAGAACATTTTCTTCAAAATTCTCAGGAGTCTTTTTGCTTTTTTTTCTAAACGGCAGGATCGTATATTTAAATTACATTAAAAAAAAATTTAAACTGTAAAAATATCCAAAATAAGTCCTTTGAACTTGAACTTGAACTTGAACTTGAACTTGACAGTGACCATGAACTTGGCTGTAAATTATTTTTTTCTCTGCTTCTCGTGGGATTTCCTTCGATTCTATACCTTTATGAGCAACACCTAAACAAATTCATTGATGAGCGACGTAAAATAATAAAAATTATACATGTATTACTATTCGTACACTCCTAGTGACCAGTGATTATTCTTACAGTTACAGTTTTAATTACGAACTGCTCACTGAAAAAGGCTTTTATATTAATACATTTGTTAAAGATTGGCTTGTAGATAAAACAAGATGAAATTTGATTAATCCGCTTATTAGTTCATTTAAAAAAATATATAAAACTTTCTTGTACAGTACAGTACAGTAAAGTGTGTGTGTGTGCGAGTATGTTTGTGTGTGTGTGTATCCATTGACTTGTTTTTCGATACTTTTTATTTCAAATGTTTGTTTAATGTTTGTTTTAATATTTAGTGTTTAATGTTAAAAAATTTCACAATATTTGAATATTTAAAGTTTTTTGTAAAGGGTTAGAAAAACTTAATTTTTTTTTTTTATTTACAGGGTCAAGTGTAACACAAACTTTCATACTAATCGAGTATTGCGTGCATTAACAAACAAGTGGAACAAAATCTGATGATTGAATGTTGTCCAGATGTGTATGCAGAACAAATGTCTGCTGTGTATGTGTGTGTGTGTGTGTGTGTGTGTAGCTATTTGCATGTCTGCACTGACGACAGATGCCAATACTGACGTTTTTGTCTTACTAGTGCCACACACAATGAAAATAAGCCGTTCACCAATTCGCTGCTTCACAAATGCTATTGAAGATCATGTGATTTTCTTCCATTTATGAGCTCGCTGTGATGTTGGGAGTTCCTTCCAGTTTCTCTCTGGCTAATACAAAATCCAGATTGGACTGGGGAACTGGGGCCAAGTGAGCGCTCGCTGTAAATATATTTTTGCTCCATAATAATGAAGCCTCTTTTATTTCTCCCTCTAAAATGGTACAATAAAACTGAGAATCCCAGCCTAATGAAAATGACATTTTGTCTGGATTACTGGCAGAGGTTGTGGGTTTGACTGACACACAGCGCTGCCTGGACTCTGTCTATCGTAAAGGGAGCATCACATATTTGCGGTGCATTCGATCAGGTGTTTTTAAATATAATTCACAATGGATTTCCAACATTTTCTGTTGAAATCCTAATATGCGAAGGGCGCGTAGGGGTGTAGACACTTTAATTATATCTTTATGTATGTGGGTTGGAAATATACAGGCCACTATTACATGATCACAGCCAGTATCTATAGGACACATGATTGGACCACATATCTGATCTCCCTGTTTGAGCAAATGTCAGAATTATTTACAATTTCTTTTGCAATCAACACTGTGCTGTCGACCCACATCCTGTACAACCCATGGGCCAACTAATAATATGAGGTGACCCAACAGCAAAATAGTCAGTCTGGCTTGTGTCAGTCTGAAGACCAACCTGCTTAAAAAACTCCTCATGGCATCAGACTACGTGTGATCAGTTAATATCTGTACCGTAGGAGCTGTGCATGTCCATTTCATATCAGACTCTGTGTTGCTACTGTGTCTACAGTGGCCACTACGGGTCAAACAGGGTGCTGCAGTGGCGACGGAACTAAGAACACAAAGAACCCAGTAAACGAGCACATACACACAGTTTTAGACACGCCGCAGAACAAAGCAAAGTTTTCATGGCTGAGTAAGAGAAACCAGTGACAGCCACACGTGTTATTGCACTTACACATGTAGCACAACATGTGTAAATGCGCTCCAAAGTGGCCGAACCTGCTTTTCTTTGCTGCTCTGGCCATACATGGAAGCCATTAGTGCATTACCCCATTGACTACTGAGGAATGGGGGCCATTTTATGCTCCCTCTGTTAATCAGGATGTCAGCTGGGATTGTCACGTGTAATTTATCCACAAAACCACAGCAATTCCACTGAGGCGGTGAGCACTGTCATAATGACATAATATTGGACGTGGAGGAGAGTTTTAGAGGTGACAGATGATGTAGATTTTCCTCCCCTGGACCTCACCCCCAGTTTTTCGTCAGAGTCCCTGCATTACATTATTCCTCCTCTCCGGTTCAAGGAAGTTGGCTTGATTTTCCTACACATTTGGCGAACGTGACAAACGTGTCAGAATTGCCGTAGTGAATGCGCTGCAGCTCAGCATTCTATACGTCGGGGTGGGTTTTGGAGCAGAGATCCTGAAATGATCAGTCCTTGAAACCCACACTTTGCTTGAGTTTTTTCGGTCATGACCCAGTTTTATCGTAGCACTCAATTTTACTTCACAAAATAGTCCAGTAAAACACAACGCCTTAAGGGCTGGGTTTTACAGACCCTAATTTATTAAAATTGATTCCCATGTTTTTTGGCCTAGTTTTAATACATTTAAAATATAAATTGGTGCTTGATAGGAAATTAGCCTCCCTCTCTCCTCCCCTCCTCCCCCTGACTCTCTCTACTTTTCAGTCACCTTGTCCTCTCAGTCTTCTTCAGTCAATTCGGTCCAACTTTCTGATTAAAAACTAATGTGAATTTTCACATTGCTTTTTAATGTCATTAGGCAGCATAAATTAAAAACAGACAGTTCCTCAAAGTCCAAAATTGAGGCCGAACTGGTCAAAACTAGGACTAACAGTAATGACCAAAACCAAATTCCAGCACAGGTCACACCAATGATTAGAGAAAGCTGGGTTAAGAGAGTCTATAGCATGGTCTGCAGCAACGTGAGTGACTGAGTCTCTGCAAACATCGTCAAGACAAATTCTTTTTTTTTTTTTTTTGGTACCTGCCAGGCAAAGTGATATTCCAGATAAAACTCAGCTGCACCCACTCATCTTTTCTTCTCCAGCTCTCATATATTTCTACAGCGTTTGGCCCCCGCTGTCGCCAAGGCAATTTGATCAGAGAAAAGCTGCAAAATCAGCAAATGTTGTTCCACTTGGAGACAAGGTGAAAGTGTTGAAAAGCCTTCTCTGCAACTACCAAAATACTGTAAATCCTCCCCTTAGCTCCACTTCATCGCTTCTTATACCATTAATCAGCCCCTAGCTGAATTATGTAGACTTCAGATAGTGATAAAAATAAATGCACTGGCTTTTAACTCTATTTTTTTCAACACGGATAGTCCACACCATTTGGTTTTTGGACGTTTTTGTCTGCGAGGATTGATTTATTTTTTGATTTGACGTCAAAGGTTTCACGTTGCAAATCAAGGAATACAATTCGGACTCATGTGTGCGGCGGCGGCCCACCGTCCCCCTCTGCACAGTGTGGCTCAGGCTTCATGAGTCATCAGCATGTATGTACACACAAACAACACTGGCAGCGAGGGCAGCGGGTGCATGGCTCGGACATGAATCTGTCTCCACAGGCTGGAGGAGTTAGGTTACTCACCAGCTCATAAACATGTCCTGGCAGCGGTCCACGGCCCTGCACTGTAATTACAAACATTAGAAACAAAATAGAACAGACCCATCCCCAGCATGGCCGTGTCCAACTCCTGCGCTGCAATTAGTGTCCCGCTACAGAATTATCACCCTTCAGCAGCTGCCGCCGCCACCACTCTGCTGAGTGGAGCTTTTTAATTGGCAGTGTCCTCCTTAGGTTGCCAGAGGACAACATTAACATCTCCATTTGTCTCTGTCATTGCTTTTAGTTTTGCCTTCAGACCAATATTTGACAAAAGAGGAGCAAAAAATCTCTGTTATCAGTTGTCCTACTTCACCTCTTCTTGTTAAAATACTGAATGTGATTATGTAAAACGCCTCCTCTCATATTAACCCTGCGCAGCCTGTGTGTGCCCTGGTGTGTGAACGTGAACATACTGGGCCACATGTGCAGAAATATTATTATTATGCCCACAAGTGTGGATACATATTCACCACCTCGCCCACGCACATGACACCGTAGGCCTTCAGTAATACGGCGTGCCATATGCGTGCACGTATGCGCCGAGTGGGCGCAATAAGGCAAGGCCAAGACCGGAGTGAAGCCTGCGTGTCGGTGTCGGGGCGAGCATGCGGCAGCGAGAGTTGGCCGAGGTACAGGCCAGCCGAGAGGGCGCGGTGTGCTACATGTTCCACTAATGAGTTTCCTTGGCCAGGCAGGACCATGGGGCGAACTTATTAGTAAACAGGCTACAGAGAGGAGACCCTGCAGCCCACTGCTGCCGCTAATGCTGCTGCTGCTGGCTCTCCAACTTATCACTTTCAGTTTCTCCGTCGGTTCTCTTTGATTTTTCTGCCTCTTTTTCTCCTGATTCCTGTAAATTGTCCTTTTCTTCCTCACCCATTTTTCTCCCTCTCCTCTCTCCCTCTTCCACTTGTAGACAGCCAAGGGCTTGAATGTTGTGACCGTCACAGTCAAATCAAGTGCACGCGACTGTATCAGCACAGTAAGTACCATTGATTTTACAACTTACATTTCATTGATTCAGATTTAGTTTTTGTAAAAACAGTCATAATATGTTTCTAGATACCGTTTTATCTAATTGAAAATTCCATGTTCCCTGTGTGGCATGTTAGTATTGTAAAAAAAATAAGAATAATAAAATAACCGTGTACATGCAGGAAGCCCTGAGTCTGACTTGTGTACTGGGGCCTGTATCAGTTAGAAAATGGCTTCCACTCTTTGCCTCCCAGCTCTTAGCTCCCTGCCGCCATTTTGTGTATCACTGCCAAAATAGTCAGGTAGCAGTAGAGAGGGACAAAGGAAAGAAGAGAGAAGAAATGGGTGCAGCTAAACGGTGGGTTAAAAAACGGGCTAAAATAAACAAAGAGGCGTTTTAAGAATCTCCTCTGTAGAATAAATAAGTATTAAGCAGAGGATAAAAAACAAAATGCTGACTCTCTACAGCCAATCAGGATTGGACTCTTCTTTACTCAAAGCAGACATACTGTAGGGTTTAATGCTATAAGGTGGTCTTTTACAGAGGGGAATATGTGGTGTCATAGGACGCAGCTGCGCGACCCGCTCCACCGTCCATCAATTCAATACTATCAATACTATTTCGTCAAATGAACTCAGAAGTAGTACACAGTAGATTTGGCCCACAACCTGTTTGCTTGTATTTTATAATATATCAAGCCGGGGGTGGGTGGGGAGGGGGTGGGGGGTCTTGACCGTGTATTTTCTGACCTGATATCTCCACAGTGACAACACTGAACTGTTTGAGATACTTTTATAAAACCCTGTGTATCATTCACCCCCATCACTTCAGACCTCACCCTGCAAACTCCAACGACAGCAGGGCGCTCTGCCCGGCTCTTTGAAATCCTGCATACACTTGGATTATAATTACATGTGCAGATGTTATTAAAAATCTTGCTGTCATTTGACCCTAACACCACTGTAGCTTTCAGTCCTGGCCTGCTGCTGCCTTTCCAGACCCAGCAGGTGGCATTAGTGCAATTTAATATTTGAGATTTAAAGGATTTAAGGGTGACATTTAAATGCAAAAAAAAAAGAACGGGAGTAAGGCAAGATGTGTAGCGGGATTAGCTTAGCTTTGCTAAGCCTATATTTTGTGTCACTGAACACAATTTCAGCATTTATTTCAGTTCATTTAAGGAATTTGTGTTCTCTGGTTTCTTGTTTTTACAACACTCTGGTGAAGTGTACACTATAAATAGTTGGTCACCTATATGGGCAGCATAGTCTGTCTGTAATTGCCCACTGATGCCTTCCTTGTGAAAAATATCTTGAGCAATATAGCGGATTGGATTTGTATAGAACCATAATGTCACAGCAGCTCATTCATGCACCATGACATCACTACTGAGTTGACTGGATTATGAGTTGCAAAGTGCTACCTGTGGTCAGTGAGATGCCATAAAAATCTATATGCACTCTGTTCCCTGCAGCTCTCCAATTCTTCAATGTGTTTCCATATGGAGCAGAGTAACCTCTGCGCTAAGTCTGTGAATTATAAATGACGTCGCATGACAGTGGCTTGTCTCCGAGCGTATCTCTGAAACATCTATTCACAGGCATTAATATATTTACCAGGCGCAGGCACGGCTGCATTTGTTTATGATTTTTTCATGCCTGCACAGCAGATGGTCATGCAACGCGCTCATATATCACACACTGCCTGCCTCGCTGGCACTGCCACACATACTGTAATTGCTAATGGGGCTGAAGTATGATTGAAGGTGATTCAAAGGCACACAAATGAACACATTATACTTCGATCAATCACAGGGGTGAACGTATTACACGTCTTTATCAGTTTCCATTTCGCTATGTTTGACTTTGTTTTGGCAGCACTCCTGGAAATGTATGGACCGGCGCTGTCGACTGTTGCCAAACCGACCTTTTCAGTGCTGACTGTGGTTAGCTGTGCTGTATTTACAGCCTTACATTTCAGCTGTAACTGCTAACCACTGTACTCAGTCTGACTGCAGCCAGCTGTAGCCTGGGGGTAACAAGTTCGTAAAGGTTACAAACGGGCTCTGTCTGTCTGTCTATTCAGACCCTCTGTCTGTCAGCTGAAGTTCATATCCAGGGAGAAAGGTATTTGTACCACCATCTAAATATAGCCAGCGACAGATGCAGCTTGATGGGGCACTACCCGGACTGTGAGGGGCCCCGCAGGCCGGACCGAGGGGAAGTGTGAGGACTGTAGACTTCCTGTACCAGACAGAGACAGTGCTAGATAACCAGGAGCACATAGTGCAGAACATGTTCCACCAACCTTCATTAGCTGGTCTATAAGGACTTAGCCTTCAGGTCTTTACATCAAGATGTACAGTATGTTCCAGGAGGTATGCAGTATGGAGTAGTGTACTGTACTGGACAGAAAATACTATCATAATCACCAAAAAGAATAGATTTGTTAACTTTTTGGGTGTTTTTTTGGTTCATATATAATAGTGTTACCACAGTGACCACAGTGTTCACTGCCGTGTTTTAATTCATATTATGATACAGTTAAATGCACTGGTGTGTAGATTTGACTTCCTATGTACACAGTGTGGAGCAGGGCTTTGATCCTGAAGTGGTTTCAGAGCTAAGAGGATTTGACCCAGAGCGGGTACTGATGTATTTGCTATAAAAACCATAATCCTCCACCCAAAAAAGAAACTTTCCCCAATGTAAATGTCAAAGGTGTAGTGTTGGTGGGGATGTTCCAGCTTATCAGCAGTCCTGTGAGGAAACGGAAAAAAAATCAATATGGAGAACATTTGTAAAACAAGCTCAGTCTGTGTGAAAAGCGATTAGAAAGAGTGAAGATCATTTGTTTTTTAGACACACATACTCTGCATATGTTTATTCAGTATATACTGGTGTGCAGCCATGATATTGTACTGAACACCTGTGAACCATTCTCAGGCCTTGAGCCCTGCTGTGCCGTCTGACCACGTGCACACATGTCTGAGAGTGTCTGTGTGTGTTTCCGCGCGTACGTTCTTCTAACTGTATACTGTGTGTGAGATGAGAAGCAGCTGGCAAGGTTGGGCTGAGTGGTCTGGACGACCCCTGCTGCGTGCTCTGTCATTACAATGATTGGGGTCGTTTTTTACCTCTAAGGATGGGGCCGGGGGGCTACACTGGAAACGGCCAGCTCTGCCTAATCCGACCCTCTTCACCTGGCATGTTTATGGCCCTGCTGGGGGGGTCACTGAGTCCGGCACATCTCACAGCCTGACATCCAGACACCCGTATTACGGCATAAGCGCGAGTGCGTGCACACTCCATCAGGCCCGTACACATATGTTGATGGGTACACACCGCATACACACAACCGCTCCACGTGCAGACAGACACAGTGTGGATAGACACACTGGCCTATGGTTCGCAAGCTCAATATCTGCCTCATGCAGAGGTGATGGGGAGGTCAGCCTGTCTGACTGAGCAGAATCCCCCCGTGGCTTGCCCCAGCCATCCCCTCTGGCATGTGTAACAGGACCTGCCCATGCAGCCTCTCCTCTTTCCCCTCTGCTGTACCCCCACCACCCCTCCTGCTGCCTCCCCCTGGCCTGGTATAAATAGATAGGTCATGCCTGGTGTGCAGTACTGAGAGGGCTATCGGGGGGGACTGAACCCATGTTTCCCTTTATGTATGCTGCACCGTGTCTATCTGGATTCCGGCTGTCTGCGCCGGGCACTTCTCCACTTGTAGCACTTGTAAAAATGCATGCGCACAAGTCATTCATATTTTATAGCCACACCTATACCTCATCCCAGCAGGCCATGTGTCAAGACAACAACTCAAGAACACACACTGTACTTGAAAATCACATTCAAAATTAAAATGTGAAGTTTTTTTTTTTTAAAGAAATTAGAAGTATGATTGTTGGGTAAGTTAATGAGACGACGACCATGGAAAGAAGGGTTTTTGTAGTTTTAGAGTAATTAGGTAGTTGTAAATATAAATAAATGTCTACATTAAAAAAATGTTTTTTTAAAAAAGTCTTTATTGTCATTTTAACACGGGGATACAACCAAATGTGACCTCTGCTTTTAACCCATCACCAAAGTGAACAGTGGGCAGCTTTAAGCGCCCGGGGAGCAGTGAGTGGGGACGGTGCCATGCTCAGAGCACCTCAGTGGTGACTTGGCAGCTGGTGGATTCAAACCTGAACCTTCCTGACCTAAGTCCACTTCCTTAACCACTAAGCCACCACTGCCCCCATGTGAGCCAATTTTAATGTTTTTGCCTAAAACGCTTTCACAAATGTTATGTTGTCATACTGGAGAGTAATATTTTTTAATGATTATACATGTACTGAGTGACTTTACACAACTAGATCTCCAAATATCATTTTACACCGCTGCAGTACTTTCACTTTGACGGTCACAGTTGTGACTCTCGGTTTCACTCTTTGATAGACAGGCACTTTGGAGGAGAGCGACGCTGTATGTGCATAACCAACAAGGTGAAAAACTTGGCGTGTATGACTGCGTCCCTGTAAAACTGTTTCCATGTCTGCATTCACATTCTGCATATGCGTGTGACATGATGTGCAGTACGAAGGACTTACCACCCCCCCGACCCCCCAACCCCAGTTCACAGCTAATGGGAGTGGAAATGCTAAAGCAGCAGATCAGTTACAGACGCCATGCTTCAGATGCTCTTAAGTGAAGAAGCCCTCGCCGAGTTTGCACGGTCTAATGAAGGCTACATTTTCACGTGGTCAGGTCCTGAGTGAAAGGGATGTTTTAAGATTGAATTAAGTCAACTGTGTGGAGAGCGTCGAAGCAGCGTACGAGCGGACTGGTGGGTGTGTGAATATTTCTCCTTTCACTGGATGACAGCGGCTGGCTTCACTTGAAAGCAATAGATTTCTTTCACATTCTGTTTGTTGGTCAGGTTCCCAGAGCCATCTACTATATTACGTTGCAGTATGTGCAGTCAGCAGACAGAGAGGACGCCGTGGGTGACCTTACCTTATGAAGTCTGGGCCCACACTGTCGAGGTGTTTTTGCAGGGCTGCATAATGAGAATAGACCGTGACATTAGAGCTGCCTTCACACAGAGTAAAGTTTATCTGATGGAACTTTAAGATTTGAACTTCAGGGTTTCCTACTGAGTGAAACCCTTTTTTTTTCATAATGAATGTGTACATAGTCAACATATAGGTTACCATAGTGTCTGTCATTCTGTACTTCAGTGTACTCACTTGCGTGTACTGTATCTCCTTATACCCTGCATGAGTGAGTGTCTGTGCATATTTAAAACCTACTCATCCACAGCTACGGTGTAAGAATGGCTGTGCTGAATAATGCAGGGAGACTCGGACGCACCGACAACAACGTGTTGCTTTCAAAGCTATTACTACAGAGGCCTAATGTAGTTAGAGAGGCAGCTGAAGTTAAAGTGACAGTTTGATAAGGTGTCCTCATAGAACACACAAATAAAAAGATGTATAAGAAATTGTACACGTATAGTTTGTCCTTGTTTTCTTTGCTAGCGTAGGGACGGTTATAGGTACAATTGTTATTTATATGTAGTGTTCATGCAACTCCAACGCTTCTAACTTCTGCTACCATACAAAGTAGTCATAACTTGAGCTAAGGGTAAGGCTAAGCTAAGGGTTAGCTCCATAAACCACAGGACACCATGGTAACCGTACTCCTGTCCTGCTGTGATGTCTGTGGTGACTTTCACCTAACTCTATTAGAATCTTGTCATAATAACTATTATTACTGAGAAACTTCAGAAAAATGTTCAAGATTGGGAAAAAAAAAAGCTTTTCCAGCAGTAGCGCTGACATTCAAACTACATTTATAGCACCCCCTGCAGTGGAGAAATACTTGCTCTGTTACCAACGTAAAAAGGAAATATTTCATACCGCTGAGCTATAAGAAAAAACATCACCTGAAAAAATAAGTTTTCCTTTTCTTTTTTTGTCTTTGGTAGATTTTGTTATCCCATTTGAAGACTTTCAGACAGAAGCGACACGAAAACCTTGATGGAGAGAGGTGGTGATGGGCCGCTGTGCCCCCACCACCATCGTCCACCTACCCCCTCCTTCACTGCATGTTACTGAGCAGGTGAGAAACATTAACAGAGGCAGCAGCAGCTGTGGCCCTCTGCTCCACACATGTGGGCCAAAATATGAGCTACTTCCAGCTCGCCCACTCTTAACATTGGTCACTAATGTTAACACTCTCCTCTCTGAGCTACAGAGAGAGTATCTGTGGAGTATTCTGTAGCTCTGTGTAGCTCTAGGTCAGTGGTTCTCCAACGTTTTCTCCTCTGTACCACCTGAGAAAACACTGATCTCTCTGAGTACCACCATGATGACCAACATTAGAATACAGCAGCATCATCTTCAATTGAAAATGTAAATGTTAAAATATGAGTTTTCCCTCCATACCACCGGTGGTACGGGTACCACAGTTTGAGAACCACTGATCTAATACATTTTATGAAGGCACTGGAGTTCAGTGTCTTCGTTTCCACCTTCTGGCACTGACAGTGAACAACTTCAGTATGGAGTTGAACAAACTGAAGAAATGTAATTTTCTAAAACCTAAAATACCACAGTGCCTGTGGAGTTACATTCCATTTGTATTTTGAATATGGCCATGTCTTGGCCATATAATTTCCCTGGTACATATGTACCGTCCTGCATCATTTGAATTCCCCTTCAGCTGGAGCTGTGAACTGGATGACCCGGCTGTCACATTGTTTTCTGAACACAAAGGCCGCTGTCACAATTGTGTGGCGTCCCAGCAGAGACATACTGACGTGTGCTTTGTGTTTCCATGAATGATAACTGCTGTTTTGTCATCAGTGAGGTGTGTCGAAGCACACTGTTCTGCATCGACGAGGACCTGAAAGAAGACTGTCCTTTGGGGTGAGGTAGTAGGTTGTATAGTTTTAGGGTTGTACCCTTCCTGTCAGATAACTATACAACTTACTGTCTTTCCTGAAGTGGCTGTAATGTCTTCAGATGTTGAAGGATCAACACTGGAATGAATGTTTCAGTCACATGTCAGTGTTTGAGTGACAAAGAGTTGAATTCTGTCTCAAACTTGATGATTAATAAATGTCTTACTGTACGTGTTAAGTCTGGTTTTATTTGGGCCAAACACACATCAATCAACTGATGACATCACATCTTATGTCACACAATGTAATCTCTGCCTTCAGTATGTGTTTGTTGTGTGCATGTACATCTGAGATAACACGTTGTACCGCAGCCTGGGAGCCAGTCTGAGCTTTCTGGTGTTCGTACGGGGTGAGGTAGTAGGTTGTGTGGTTTCAGGGTAGTGATTTCGCCCAAACAGGAGATAACTATACAACCTACTGCCTTCCCTGAAGGGCAGCAATACTTCACCTTAGAGACGACACACAGACAACAGGATGACTCTAACACAGTGAACAAGATCACCTTCCCCAGCACAGGAACATCAGGTGCAGCTCTTTCAAAGTCAGTCGTCCAATCAGCAGAGCAGCAGGTAAATCTGTTTGTTTTGATGTATGACATTTGATTTCCTCCCACATTGACGAATAAAGAACCTGAAAATGAATTGTTTGTTTTGTGGGTTTTTTTTTAATACATTACAAGATTCGTAGATGACTGAATGGTTGCACGACTGAACCCTAGTGTTCTTGCAGGAAACAGAGGAAACATCATTAACACATTCTGGTGTGGAATCCTCTATCCAGGACTGGAGATCTCCAGGGCTGCAGAGTGATTCATATGGCAACAGATGATGGTTACTGTACTGCCTTCTGCTCTCTGGCCAATAGTTCACACATACACACACACACAAACAGATGGAGGTTGGTGCAAATGCCAGCCAGTAACAAGCCAACTTGGTCTACAGACATGCCTCACTGTCTAAGACCGTGGCCTTGTATTTCATATCAAGGTCAGACTTGCTGTTGTCGTTCAACCCTGATCTGAAGTCAGGAAATCAGTTTTATATTCACTTCGATTGTGAAGTGACAGCAACTAACGAGTCAAAGGTCAGATAGTTTAGCACTGTGGCCTACAAACACAGAGGTCTTATGATAATAAATGTAATCTTTGTTGTAGTTGGAAGGTGGAAGACTGAACTATGTTTCTATGTTTTTAACTGTTCGAGCCTTGACCCGAGTGAAGACAAAGTATTTCTCCACTGCTTCATCCAGAAATCACTTTGCAAATAGCTTTGACATTCTCCCCTGATATATCGGCCTCCCATGAAATAAGGAACTAATGAAAAGCTATTGAGTCTCGGTCTGAGATACGCAGGTCAGAATCAAATGCCATATCAACACACACAGGACGCCAAATGGATAATACTCTCAGCAGTGCTTTCATGAACCTTGTATGATATCATAGCCATAAAAATGGAATGCTATTATTGATTGCATGTAAGTGGATAGGGCTGAAGGGTGTATGTGGGTAGGCCTCTCAAATAAACCACTGAGTGCCATCACTAAAATGAAAAAGAAAAAACACTGAAGCCTTCAGACAAATAGATTTGCTGGCATTAGTCCGTACCATGATGAATATACAGTACAAGCAATGTACTACATAGTATAAAATACATGGCAACACAGCAACATATTTATAAAATGATGAACATAAATATCCCAGGTATGTTATTTAATAGAAAATTATTATTATCACCATTTTAAATTTTAAAATGTATGTCTCGCTCATACAGGTACATATGGCTATGGGCAAGACTGCCATCTACTGGATAAATCGTTGCCTGTAGGTGGTGCTGGTGCAATTTCTTAATAATGGCCATTACCTAGATACCGGAAATGGACTGGATATATCATATCAATGTCCTTTTGTTATTGTAAAAATGAAAACAATTATTAAAAAATAACAATAAGACTGCTGCGTTCCTAACAGTATCAGTGATGCAAATATTAAAATATGATGATTAACCATAAACTCCTGCCATTACGATATTAATTTCAATTTTTTTTTATTTTATTTTTATGGCGGAATATTTATAACATAATAGGTGATACTTATAATTTTTTCATCAAGTCCATTTATGGTTATACAGAACTTTTTAAAAGTTTCACGTAGGTGTAAAAAACAATAATATTTCATGGACATTTACAATTACCTGAAGTTAATTTCATGTGGTCAATCACCATGGTAACAATGGGCGCATGAAGTGATGTTGGCGCCTCCACAGATCTCTGAGAGGTATCAACCCCTTTAAGCTAAAAGTTTCAAAGTAGTTTCTGGTAGCACTACACGTCACTACAGCTGGATGGCAGCAGAGATCTTTTAACGTTGAATCTTCTCACCGATCTCAATAATAATCATAATAATAATGATTGTGATAATAATAATGATGATAATGATGATGATGATGATGATGATGATAATAATAATGTGTTCTTATTTTAAATTATAGCTACACTAAAAAACCTTTATTTATTACTAGTAACATTTCAGTTGAGAGACAGACCTAATGTCATAGCTCTGGGCAGTACTCATTTTATTAATATGATGTGTAAACTACTCAGATTTCCCTTGGGACTCCAGCTGTTGCACAGACTAACCTAGTCTAACCTGAGTGATGTCTTAACAAGAACTAAACAACTCTCAGGAACTTAACCCCTATTTAAGCAACAGTGTTCAAATTGAAAATATATGCACAAAGCCAATCCCCAAAAGGCACTAAGCAGAAATTATACAATGTGAGGCAAACCCTTAAATATTAAAAAATTCTACTTGGCTCATCGGTTTGGCTGCACCTCTTGTGATAAACAGTACTGTAAATCCTAAACAACAATAAAGCTGCAAAAAGCAGTTAGGTAACAAGTGTTAAATTAAAGCTTTGCCTTAATGTGAGTCTACCCATGAAGAAGAAGCCATGGTGCATGTGACTCCAGACGGTACGTGCAGGTTGTGACGGTTTTATTGTGGCGCCATTGTTACTGTAGAGCTGCCAGCAGTGCCCCGAGGCCTGAAGCAAAAGACAGACTGACACCCATTTGGGTTTGCCAAAAGACATGGCTAGACTGCAGTGATAGCTGGATTAGGTAACAACACAGCAGGGAGGTGTCACTTACACACAGTCCCTGGCAGGAGCTAGGATGGACTATGTTGGTCAATGTTGTGAAATTGATTTCATAATTTAACTGGACAACAACACATTCAGATGGGAGGTGTGCAGCAACTTTAGTCCAAGCTCAGATTTTCTGGAAAAATCCCCACCACTTTGATATGCACTATTATAATTTTAACATTTGTAAACTATTAACCTACCGGTTTGGAGGAGTTCAGACTTGGTGATAAAATATTCAATATTAAGTATAGACTCGTGTATTCTGTATATACAGTTTATATACAGTAGAAACTACTAAAGTATTTGCTAAACTATTTGTTGGAAGCTTGTTGAAGCAAGAAAGTTGTGGGTTTGGATCCCATCACCCCTCTATGTATTATTATGTTCCTTTCTTCTGAATGTGGATTTGCTCCTACTTAATATTATTTCCTAGTAATCCGGCTGTCACGGCGGTTAGGGGGCGTCCTTCTCACCAGAAACTCTTCATTCTATTCGCCCAAACCATAGGTGTGTCACGGGGGTGTGTGTCTCATCTCAGCCAGCCCTCTTGTCGGTCGTGTCGTCACGTCCGGCGGGTGTGAACCTCACGGCTCTGCTCTGTATGGAGGTGGTGGGGGATTTTTTGACAGCGGCAGCGCTGCTGGGTAACAAACACGAACCTAGGGCTGGAAACGACGATTTGTCCTTCTCCTCTCTCCCCTCTTCTCTCTCTCCATCCGGCACTGAACGCTTCTCATCCAGGCGAAGATTTCCAGAGATATGGCAGCGACGCTTCTTGCTGATCATTGCAAGGTAGTTGTCCTCGTTTGGCCTGTTTTGGGTTTGTTTTGTTGGGAGAGTGCACCCTCCTGCTGCACCAGCACTGCCAGCAGCAGAGGAACTGAGTGTGGGGGAATGCGGGCAGTGGGCTGCAGCCCAGGAGCAACAGTGCAGGGTGCAGGTAGTGTGGGGTGTGTGTGTGTGTGTGTGTGTGTTTGTGTGTTTGTGTGTGCGCAGCGACAAGCATGCACACAGTTGTTTACACTTTTCAGAGCCAGATTCATTTATTGTTTTTTAATGTTTCGACTCCACTTCGCTGTAATCAGGTGTTTTTAGCTTGCACTCCTGCACAAGTTACATGTCCGAGCCTTAAGTAACGTTTCTCTGGGATGTAAGCTCCTGATGAGATCTTCACTCCATACAAAGGCTGCCTATTCTGCCTCCATCTGAAGCAGCCATAAGTGAAGTGCTCACAGGCCTCTGTCTCTCACTCCCTCCTCCCTCTCCTCCCCTCTTCCTTCTCCTCTCTGACAGATAAACAGTGACAATAACGACAGAGGGACAGTGTCTTGCTGTGTGCTAAATAGAAGACTGTAGAAAAGAAAACATAGGCTGCACCAAACCTGATCATAAATTAGACCCAGAGGGCAGCCTGTCAAGTGGGGGCATACTGTTGCCAACATTTAAATCAATGACTTTGGAAGAACTACAGGAAGTTGTGATAACAGTCAGTGAGCAGGTGTTGAAGGTCTGTGGAACAGTGTTGTTGTTATAAATTTAGGGACCGGATCTGGTTCTTGATACAGCATCAGTACTTTTCCAGTTCAGATCATACTTTCTCTTTTTAGGTGTGTGTTTTTTTATTCTATACTCACAAAAATGTTTTGTTTTTTTAATGAAGAGAATCAGCAGATAAGGATGAAGGTGGTCATTTCATTACGTCTGTATGAGATCAAACACATCTTATCTTAGTACGAGTTCAAGTGTACACAGACTCACCACTGATATATTTTCCACATGGTTAGAAAGAATACTGCAATAACCAAATCTAGAAAACAGTATCATTGCATTTAAATCACAGTTTGTTGGATCTGAGCCAGGACAAATTTTGACTACAGATGTGATCAGACCTTTAGAGGAGTATTTGCATCTAAAAATAATTCGAATAACATCTGCTGTATCTTTCATGTTTACTGTATGATACCTGTCTGTTGTTGTTGTTGTCAGGATACACACCCACACCCATTCACAGCATAACGTGAAGCTAGGTAAGTGCAGTATTACTCAGTCCGTGTTTTAGTATTTTCATAGCATGACTTTGTTTGTGTATTTACATATTTTAAAAAGGCCTAAAAACGTTTATTAAACTTTAGAAACCCTGCTCTGTGGTTGGACTGACAACAAGCCAATCATCAGGATCCATGGTTTAATAACATGGTGTTACCCTTAAGCAATTGTCTTCACCCCATGAGTCCCCTCTCCCTTCTATTGTTGTAGTCATGCACCACTCAGAGCTGAGTGCCAGGCGAGGTCATACTTAACTGAGCCTTAATGTAAATATACATCCATCACTACCTCTGGGAATTGATTGCGTTATTCGGTGAATAAAGCTGAGCACTTTTTTTTTTTCATTTTCTTTTCACTTTTCTGTTACCTGAAATAACCTCACCGTGTGATGCACCTTAAAGGTACACAGTGTAAAATCATTTTGTATCCCATTTCTATGTGTAGTCCCTTTTTTGTTTCTATCAAAAGCGTCTGTTCTTTAGAGGTGTTCCTGTTAACTGCAGCCAAAATAATTGTATTACTGCAAGTGAATTATGTGTTGAGGGATATTCTTCACCACTGTGTACAGAACATCAGTTGAGTGTATGGCTGTATGATAAGTGATCATCCCAGGTGGAAACAGTTCTTTTGATTGGGTTCTTTTATAGACGGAAATTATATCGATGGTCTTGAAATTTGACCCCAATCCTCTACATCAGTGTTTTCCCTTAGGTGGCCTGGAATTCAAGTAGGGTGGCCTGGAATGCCATGTCATTGTAATTGATAAAAAATATATTAAAAAAATATGCATTATCTTAAAATCGGTCAAATCCTCACTGTGGCCAGTTTAAAATAATAGTTTTTTTTCATAATTCATTGTTCGAGAGATTGTTTGTTCAGTATTGATTTTCAGCTCACCTAGCTGTACATGGGATCGGGGAAAATAAAAAGTCACTTTGTGATCACGAATCTGGCTACTCCAACAAACATGATACTAAACTAATTCTAGAAATAAAAAGTATCCCGGGGTCTCTAGAAATTTGTGACATCAAAATGGGATTATAAGCCATAAAAAAAAAATCAATATCACATTCTCAATATATGCAATCAGAAAATATTTCAAGGTCTTTTTGTTCATTTTAAAGGTGTCATGAAAACAGCCAGTGAATTTTGCTGTTCTAAAAAAACAGGTTCTAAATCTGTGCTGTGTGCCAGGCTTTCACCTGTGTTTGCTAACTCAGGCTCCACATTGATGTGGAATTTCCACTGCGACCAAAGGTCTATAGGCAGAATCATTTTTGCTCAGTTTATCTTCACGGCGAAAGTGGTGTAAAAGTCATTAGAAAAACAGAGATTGTTGTTGATCTTATCGATGTACGGAAACACAAGCTATATACTGCAGTACAGAGTGAATAAATACTCTGTAAAACTGTATCTTTCCATGTGGTTGTGTCAAACCTTGGGTAAACAATGATTGCAAATCCATCTTTTGGTAACATACCTGTAAGTATAAAGTTAATTTTTAAGAGAAAAAAAATAAATAAAAAGATTGATTTCTGTCATTGGAGTAGAGCTTTACTGGTTGAAATGTATGAAATGTACATATCAAGTCAAACTGTTTAGTTATTGAGACAATCCAATGCATCGTAGATCTTAAAGACACCATATGAAAGTGTTGCTCAGAAATGTACCTGTGTGTGTTCAGCCTTAAGGCAACAGCAGGTTTCTGTCTGACCAGGCTGCACTAGTCAGGGTTTGAAACCTGAGAGAGTTAATCAACTTCTGCTTGGCTGCATTCAAACAAGGAAGTAGGTGGACTGGCTTTTAAACACAAAAAAGAAAACAGACGTCATCGTGCTGATGTGCACAGGTTGTCTCTTGAATTCTTGCAGAGAAAGAACACGGTGGAAGATTTGACACTTAAAAACCAGCAGTGAATTCACTTTATGACTTATCTGCAGCCAGTTTATATCTTGAAAGAAATATTTCAAACAATGATTATATGATGATTATGAAATGAAATGAAATGATTATAATAATTTTGATTATTAAATTTTTATTATTAAATTCCACACCCATTCATTGATTAAAAAAGTCTTCCTGCACATTTCCTGGAGGATAGTTCCAGTTGCTTAGCCATGTAAGTAAGTGTTAATGCACAGATCTTTATTTCAATAATGAGGTGGAAATGTGATGGGAAAATGTAATTGATCACACAAGACATGATTTAGAGCAAGAAGGGTTGGATTGTTGACTTTTTATGGATCTGTCATTGGCCAGCAGTCTGTATGAGTCAATCATACATACAGTTTACAATCATACAACAATGTGTACATAAGCCCAGTGTCAAACTGTTCTACCCTGAGCTCCGTCGAGCCTGAGTGAGACAAGTACATTCCTTTTATAGTACATAGTGATCCTGCTACTGTGGCAAAATTAATTTTGTTCACCAGGCATGCGTGCTGCATGCCTCCCGACAAACACGTGGAGTGATTTGGCAGCCAGAAAAGGGGAACTCAGGACTCCACAGTGTCATGCTGGAAAATGAAACAAGATACACACAGCTGTTGGAGGGGAGGAGAAACTCTCCTGGCCTCGTTTTGTCATCTGGGGTTTTCAGATTTCTGGTTTCACTTTTTCTTCACATTGTCTGTTTTATTATAAATGCTGTTAATCCATCAGAAGGTAGACTGACTGTCTGCACAAATGTTGCAAACACATTTGGACGTATTATTTTTGAAAGATCTGAAGTGTAACTTGATGATGTTGTGTTGCAGTGTTCACCATGGGACAAAGTCTGCAAATTATTTATTAGTCAATGATTGAGTTTAATATAATTTTGCAACAGAGAGTTAGTTGGTTAGTAGAATTAGGTGTCTCGCTGTCACTACCAGGGTGTATGAATAGTACAAAGTAATCCTAACAAGTGTATGATGGTGTCCTGGCGTGCACTCCTTTGTAGGTTTTTTTCTTCATACTATTTAAAATAATGAGGGTTTTCAGGGACAAGAGACTCAATAGATTGAAGACGTGACTTCAAAAATCCAAAGATTAATAACTCAGCTGTGGTTTTGTGTACATTAAATCAGAAGTGATTAAAATAAGGTTCATTTCTTATCTAGAGGGTGAGGCCCACGTAAATGTATAACTTGGTCCTATGGAAATGTTGGACTGACTCTAGATTCATGTGAGACGCCTTCATCTCTAACATGCAGTACTTTACCCTATATATTCATTATCTCTCCTCGGCACATGTGCAACCCCTCTCCAATTCATCTCTCCAACTTCATCTCTTTAAACCATACATCATAGCAGGTCTCACTACCATCTTCTAAATATCCCCCTATTCTTCTGTCAGCATGAACTTTGAATACAAGGTATTAACTGTGGTACTTACGACTGTGTTCAAAGGCTCCAGTCGGTACAAATTGATATTAACATCAGGTTTGAATAGGGCCTTAGGTAAACCAAAGTTATTGGTACACTAGAGCGAAATCTCTGGGGTCATAAATTCTGCTGAAAAGACAGAATCGTCCATAAAGAAATGTACCCTTTGCTTCAACTGGAGGTTCTGTGTGGGGGTCGGTGGCTGCTGGGTCTGTGTGAGCAATTTAGAAATAAGTACAAAGTGGCAACCGAGAGTTAGAACTTGGCTGTGGATGGATATGTTGCTTAAGGACAGTGTCGTTAGCCTTGGTGATTTTAGCAGCTGGAAACAGTGAGGGTCGGACCTGCCAAGTTCAGCTGCAAAAACATGAAGCACACTGCTGTAGCCAAGCTGTGGCTCTGCTTTAGGTTTAGGTCCCACAAAGTCGTCTGGTCTAAAAGCCGGGGGATCGGTTCCAAATATTCAGCTCGTGTTGGTTTAAATACCTTCTCAAATGCCTTTTTTTAAGTTCGTGTCACCTCTGACTAGAGTCGCTTATCTCATTCTTTTTCTTCCACAACATACATTTAACACAATGCAGTGCTGTTCTTTTAACATCCAGCATGAAGGTTAAGGTCACAGTAGACCTTGAGGTAACACCAAACACTGTCACACCGCACTTCCTGCAGGGTTTACTGGTCAGATACTATGTGTGTCCTGTGAGGTCGTGTGGACATTTGTCGAATATTCTAACATTGAACACGCTGTCAGTGCTGGGGTCAGAGTCCACGGAGGTTTATGGAGGTGGCTTAAGTTCTTCACTCATTGCATCAGATAATGTGTTGAAAAGGGTCAGAGTCGGGATATAACATTGTGTTAGAATTGCAGTTGTTTTACCAAAATGTGTAGCAGGATAAATGTTATTTTTTTCACATACAGTGTATAAAAAACCCCCAAAAACAACCTTTTAAGTTAAGTAACCTAAACTCATCTTGAATGTACCAGACCAGAGAAAATGAAAAGTGTTTGGCGGAACAATGTCAGGCCTCATTTTCCCTAAATGTGGCATGGTGTTTTAGAGAGTGCTTGGGCTTTACGGGATTACCTGCAGACCACATCTGTCACCTTTTAAAAATATCTCACACGTCATAACAATGTGAGTCAAAGAACAGCAACCGATGCCAGAACAGCAAATGTGTGTTCTTCAATACACATTGGCAACGTTTGAAATTGTAAGTTACCTCACATCAAGCCTTAAGGTTGTTCAAGTCTCAGGTTAATAAGTGTTGATTGCATAAAATGGTTTTTCATACATTTCACAATAAAGGATTGTGTCAGTTTAGCCAAGATCTAAAATTAGCAGCGTGCATTGATTAGTTGTGTCATGGTCACTCACGTGACAAGGCAATGACCTGATAGCAAAAAGATTGAAATGTTTGTTATGATGTGGTGAATCTGTCAGACCTCAGTCAAAGTCCAATGTCAATCACTGTCACTGCCAGCACTTTAACCATATGCCATCGTGATAAGCGGGTGAAGACCAGCCTATCAGCCCTAAAGTGATAAGGCTCTCACCGAGTGTTTACACTGCGGGCACGGTCCAGACCTCACTCATGTCCATTTGTTTGAAGAGTTCAAACAAATGGACAGGGAGAATAGGCGGGACGTCAGCCCTATCAGCCCATATTCCCACTCTAATACCACCATTAAAACCTCCAGGGCCCTTCTTCTTACAGACCTGTCAGTCAGGTTGCAGGATGAGATGATTAAACATTAACTTGTAATCCTGTCTCGACACAAACTCTGGCTCTTTCACACATTCGCTCACAAACACACTGAATTATCACACAAACTCTGGGAAGAGCTGGATTTTATATGTCTGTGTTTTTGTCGCAGTTGATTGGAAGTTTTTTTTGTTGAGGAAGGTATGTTATTTTATTTAGTCCTGACACTTAATCTGAAGATGTTTCTTACCATAACAGTCAGTATTAGTGCCAGGAGCCTCTGTTATTATCACACAGAGAAGTAGTGCATGTTTCTGTACCCTGTTTTAAAATGTTTTATACACTTTTGTGAGACAAACGCTGACATCTTTCTCGATTTCCACCTCTTGTTGTGTTTCCTTGTTCTCATGCTCGTTATCTATTTTTAGTAGGAAATTATCTTCACGCATAAAATCACAACATCCTTTCAGCTGTCACTCAGAGCAAAGGTGTCCATACTTTTTAATGTGTGCCTTGATCAGATAATTGCAGGTTACCTGAGGGCCACAGGAACCACCTGTCATATTCCTGTAACTGTAAATAAGTGGCATAGGATATGTACTGCGTGACGCTGCGTTTGTGTGATGAACATGCGGTTTGTTTAATTTGGAAGTGCAATAAAGCATTTTTGGCAGATGTTTTTACAGAACTTTTAGCTTTTTTTATGTCAGACAACACAAGTAAAGAAAAGGAACACCCAAACAAAAGCAATCTATCTATCTATCTATCTATCTATCTATCTTACTAACTAACTAACTAACTAACTAACTAACTAAATAACTAACTAACTTTGTCCTGATGGTAAAGCAGAAATCATTATCCACATCAAACCCAGCAACGGTTTGGTCGTATGGCCACATTACTTGCATTTTCTGGGCGTTATCTGCTGTTTGTCCTGTTCTGTTAAAGGTAACAGGTTGCCTGAGCTTGTTTATCAGCCCCACACAGGGGCTTAGTGGCTATTCCATGGCCTGTCTGTCTAATGTAGATCACAACTGCAACGGATGCCTGTGCTGTGGGGGCTGGGTGACCACATGGATTATTAAGACTATATGACCATGTGTCCAGCATGTAGTCAGTGATATACTTGCACGTGTGTCAATCTTTTTTCAAATGACCACATTCTGATTTATTAATGGCAAAAAAAAACCCAAAAAAAAAAAAAAACCTGAAACCAACTTTAGGTTTTTCGTTGGTTTAACTTCTCTCTGTCCGTGATTTCAAATGTCAGCCATATGGTAGCATTGCAAAGCCATTGTCAAAGAACCCTTGGTGATTTTTTGTTTTCTTTTGTCCCTTTAACCCTCCCATTCTGTGACATGCACACAGCCATGTATAACCTGACTCATCTTCCATTGACCGTGCACAGTGCCCACAGCAGGCTCGATGAGTGAGCAGGGAAGGTCTTGACCTCAAGGGCAAAGGTTTGCTGTTGCCATAGGACCCACTTTTTTTTCTTTTTTACTTTGTCTCACTGGCTCATTCTGACTTGCACACGGCTATTAATGGCTGTGTAATTTAGCTTGAGT
This sequence comes from Cynoglossus semilaevis, assembly GCF_000523025.1. Taxonomy (NCBI): domain Eukaryota; kingdom Metazoa; phylum Chordata; class Actinopteri; order Pleuronectiformes; family Cynoglossidae; genus Cynoglossus; species Cynoglossus semilaevis. The sequence continues at coordinate 13,794,115 of NC_024312.1, forward strand.
GACGTTCCTCTTCACACACACACATTCACACACACTCACGCCTCCTGTGTCCCACAGACCGCTGCAACCTACAGGTGAGGAGTTCTGCATGTTTACATTCTCATGTTGTGTTGGGGGCAACATGAGGTAACCTTGGTCCACCTTTTCACTGGTAGAGGGTCATGAATGTGTGTCATGTATGTTAGACCTGCACATGCTGTGTATTTAGACGAGGACTCAATACACAGGCCACCAGACTGACTGATCTGTAGAATAGTGTGTGCCTTTCTAAAAGTGGATCACAAGGTCCTATGACATCACAATATAAAGTGTATCCTGTCTAATAGGAAAACACATATACCTTGTTACATATACCTTCCTGAGAGAGAAAGAGAGGCCGAGCCCGTACATCATCAGTAAGTGATCCATACCTTCTGTTGCTACTTTGTTTATGTCATCAGACCTGTAAATAGACCGAACATGACAGCAGAACTATTTGGAACGTGCTGTCAGTCTCACATGGTGCACCCTGTCCACAGGAGTTAAGTTAAGGTTAAACCAAAGACGTGTAGTGGCCTGGGATGGCTGAGAACAACGACAGCTGCTATCTTAAAGCAGTATTACTGCTAACGTTACCCCCCTCCTCACCTCCCTCCCCTCCCTCCTTCCTTGTTTCATGTTCTTATGAGATGGGTGAGCTGACAGAAAGGGCTTACCAAAGATTGACCCAGTTTACGTGGAGACATGTAGAGTGTAAAAATGCAGGGCGGGCCCTCACACACCTCCTCCTACCTCCTGTCTACCTTTTGCTATTCAGCAAAATCTGTCTACAGTGTGGCCCAGAGATACGAGTTTAATCCGGTCCACAACAGCACTCGTATGTCGATTCACTCGTATCTCGTTTGCATTTTCCCCATTAAATATAACTAAAAACCAATTAATTGGTTCCAGCCCCCTAGAAATATAGTAATAATTAATTAACTTGACCCCCCTCTAAACATCAGAAACTGAGATATAAACAAATATATTGATAATATAAAATAATATTAATAATTTGGAAAACATTTTATAATATTGTTATTGCAACACAGTGTCGGTGCCACTAAGGTAGGAGAAGGACTGGGAGTGACGATTTGATTTAGATGATAGAAAGAGAGACAGAGAGAGAGAGAGAAATAAAGTGACGGGTAAAAGAAACCACCGAGGGACAGTGATCGAGACAGCGCGACTTTGTCGAGTGGAAAAATGGAGCTCAGTTAAAGCACTCGTAACTCCTTGTATCACGAGGAAAAATTTGAAAAAAGTTACTTACTTGTAACTTATGCAACTTGTATTTCGGGCCCCTCTGTACTGTACTTGTCGGTTCTGTTTCTTTTAAGTGATCGCCACCCCTCCAGACCCTCCCGCCATCACCTCAAACTACACTTCTATCACAACTCACCCTGAGCCAGTCCACTGACCTACATTCATTCCTCCACACGTCCCTGTCCCCCTCTCTGTTTCCCTCTGTCCTGGGTCCTTCTGTTTCTGCAGTTTGCGAGGATAAAGTTACTGTATTTAGAGTAGATAGCCCAGTGGAGTGGTGTGTGTGTGTGTGTGTGTGTGTGTGTGTGTGTTATGTCATTAGATACTCCATGTCTTTCACTCATCCATCGCCTGCTGACCCAGTCAATTACACATAACCTGCGTGAGTGGACAGCTACAAGTTACATCATTGCCACTAATGGAGCTTTGACATGATCGATTTATTCAATGATTACAGACAAAATAACTTGTTTAAAAATCCCATATCTGACCCATGTTTTCACCCTTTTACTGTCTTTCTCCCCAGTCCGATGAGTAAGAGTGCTGGCCGTCTGCACCTCCACCACAATGGTTGACATGGAGAGCCACTACCACCCCCCTTCTCCCCTGGAGGACTCGGTGTTGGACAGCCCCCTGTGCACCGGTGACGAGTTCATGGACGGGATGGAGGAGCTCCAGGAAATTTCCCAGTCCATTGACGATGATGCCCTCAGCTCCTTGGATGTCCCTGAGTACCACTCCTCCAGCAACGGCTCAGAGAGCTCCACCTTCTTAGGTGAAAATGGGCTCAGTGTAATCATTTAAAACATGTCTCTTCCAAAGATGTCATGTTGACAGAGTGGGCGTACTGCTCCGACACTGACATGTCACATATTTCACATTCCTCTGTGTCGCTTTTTACCTTTACTTTTCAACATGTTTTCCTTCCTTATCAACCTCTAATTTTCCCAACACCCTAGTTTTTCCGTCCTGTCTGCCTGCAGCCCCTCTTTGCACCCCATACCCACTAAGGAATCCACACATTTCTCAGCCATTACATGCTACACCTCAGTTACTTATGTGTTTTCTTCTTTAAAAAAAGTGCCGTAGACATATGGAATGTTTATGGTGGTGTTGCGTAAGCGTCGGATTTCAGAGATCTTCAAAAGACAAACATTTACCTTGTTGTTATTGAGCGACATAAAAGAGAGAAAGCGAAAGAATCAAATGTAAGGGGGAGGGGGAGCACCACAGGAACATTTGATGATGTCATGGAAAGAAGATGGTTGAGGTGGCGTTCAGGACTGCTGTGTGTTGTCAAGCACAGACAGGATTAGAGAAGAGGGGATAAGAAGCTCTGACGGACTTTTCCTGTTCACATTCAGTCACTTCAAACACAGGATTTTTGCCACTGATCCACTGTCTCATTCAGCCTGGACATGTTCTGGTGTATCCTTACAGAGTCATGTGGTTTGACTTAATGACACTGTTTTGTACCGTGTCATCGCTGCTATTTGTGGGTATGAAAGTTATATTAAAGCCACACTGTCAACTGAAGGTGTAAATAAAAACCAGTGGCAGCGTGTGACTTGTCAGCTGTGTTCCATTTGGAAGACGTTTTTGTTGTGGAGGAAAAAGTCAATTCCTTAAATGGGAGAGAAAATACATAGACGGGAGAAATTACCTTTTCTATCCAATATCCAATTATGGAAACTGAGAAAAAGCCATGGAAACAATTACGTTTCCTCGAACAATTATTTCTTATCACAGCTTTTTTAAGTTTTGAACACGCATGTCTGTTGTCACTGTCTGTTGTCACAGAGTTTCATTCTTTGTGTTTTACTTGCCCATGGCCAAAAGCTCCTCCTACTGTCCCATGTTAAAACGTAAATGAGGAAGTATCTGTGGAAACAACTGGGTAGAGCCAAAGCAAAGACTCGACTCATTTAGGGTGTGTAGCTACCAAAGTTACAAGGGAAATTAGACCTTACATTTACCAAACTTTCTGCATTTAAAGCCAAAATACTGCAACAGCCCTGTTCGTTTGTTTGTTTCGCAGATGCCCTGACGCCGGCCTCCAGTCCCTCATCAGTGGTTTACGGGTTGACGGCAGGTCAGGAGGAGCAGTTGTCCTCGTCTTCGCTCACTTTGGAGTGTCGAGTGTGTGCTGACCGGGCCTCGGGCTACCACTACGGTGTCCATGCATGTGAAGGCTGCAAGGTAGAGTGGTCTATGTTTTTGCACATCCTTTTCGGTTTTAAGGGCGGAACTTGGAGTAAGTAGTCCCTCTGAGTATTAGCAATTGTATCTGTTGTTACTGTGGTATAAATAAGGCAGATGAGGCAAAATTCCTCAATGTGAGAACAGAAACTCACTTTAGTGCATGTCGGCAACAGCAAACTGACCGTGACTCAGCAATAAGCTCTGGTGTGCATCCCGTTAACCATTGTACATATAAACAGTAGAAGGACTGCAGTAAAGAGTCGGTCTCTTATGGACGGTCCAAGGTGGAACTCTCGGGCTGTAAAACAAATTGTAGCACAAAAGTCAAGGCTAATGTGTTTCACAGGACATCCCCCGTCAGGTGGGAGTCATTACAGGTGCATCTAACCATCGTAACCTATTACATGCATTCTAAAGGTTATGATTTTAAGAGTTTTTCTTTTTTCTCAAAGGCATCAGATCTGAAATGCTACCTCTTTTAATTTTTTTTTCTTTTTAAGAACCCTAAAAATGATTAAATGGACTTGAAGTATTGAGGCTAAAGTCGTTGGTACACATATGGGAAACACAGCTGCATGTATTGTAGTGCACTGCAATTTTGTAAGACATTTTATTGAAACCGTATGTTTTTTGAACAAAAGGACAAAAAGAAGTCTTTCATTAGTCTGGGTGGAAGCATGTTAACAACTGGATTACATTGAGTTTTGCCTGAATTATTTGCTGCATTCTTGCCTTATGTGACACATAAACTGGTCAAGGTTCTAAACAGATCTGGACTGCAGGCAGGACAAGAATGTTTTATGTGAAGACAGTTGTTTGTGCAAAATGAGGCCCAAATATCTAAATTAAATTCTCAGAGGATGTCCCCACAATAGGGTTAATTTACCACAGAACGAATTGACAGTCTTTCTAGCTGTGAGGACTTAACAGGTGATTCTGCAAAAGATAAAAAATCAATTGTAAACCCATTTACATTCAGTCAAATTGAATGTAAATGTGAAAGACATTTTTGGAGAAATCTGGATTCAGTAATAACAGCCTCATATGACCATTGGAAACCAAAGACATGGGTTTTTTTGACATATGTTTTTTTTTGCTTGGACATTGTCCTGTAACAGAAGGAGGCTGACCTTGGATGATCTTGTTCCGATTCTGTCCTTGCCTCATTTAACGCCACAGGTTCGATGTGAGAGTGGTCAGGTTTACTTGGCGTGTGCAGAGAGCAAATCTATTTAATTTCACTTGAACCTTTCAGATTGTGTTTCCAAGCACTTGTGTGTAGTGCATAAAATATAGATAAAACATGAAAAATTGCAGATAATTAAAAAAAAAGTTATGGAAACAAGAGACTCAGGGTGTCGATGTGCTGCAGTTAATTATTGTTAAATCCCAGTGAGACGGAGAGGGTAGACAGGGAGGGAAAAGGCAAGTTAGGAAGCAGAGGTGGAGACACAGACAGGCAGTTTATTACACTGTCATAAAACAAGAAGAACAAAACATGCACTACACGTAGTATTTTATCAAACCTCCGTCTCAACAAGCACCTGCAAAGGTCATTTTACGACTTTTGTTCAACCACAGTCTTTGTCCGTGTCCTGAACAAACCCCACCAATGCAGTCCCTTTTACTGTTTACCCCTTGTTACTGCTGTGATATTGGTGGAGCTAACATTCCACAAAACAAAATCAGCTTATCATAGAATTACAAAAGCTGTTATTACTCAGTTGTACATTTAAAAATATTGGTGAGGCCCAGTTTTTGCTTCATGTTGGTGCCTATCCATTACATTTTTCTAGGGTTTTTTCCGACGGACCATCCGCCTGAAGCTGGAGTACGACAAGTGTGAGCGCCGCTGCAAGATTCAAAAGAAGAACCGCAACAAGTGCCAATACTGCCGCTTCCAGAAGTGCCTCTCAGTGGGCATGTCCCACAATGGTGAGTCCTACAGGCAGGGCAGGTCTGTACAGTACTTCAAGTTCAGCAGCTCACACACGCATTTACACACATACACATTATCATGCATGCAGACACCAAAGAAATCTGTGCAGGCACGTATGTGTAGAGAACGCACGAGTAAACCATCAAACACCATGGCTGAGTTTCATGTTGCAGGTTAAAGACAGTCACTAATTGACGACTAATCCAGGTCATCATGAGTCTTTTGAAAATGTCCATCATTTGTGTGTATTTTTCTGCAGGAGATACCTGATCTCTAAAGCACTCATGAGTACTTTAGAGATCAGGTACTACATGCATGCCTGTAAAGTACCTCTCCCCACTCCCAGCTGATACGCTTAGTATGCAGACCCCCGCCCAGAAAAAGCATATGCTACTGTGGTGGATTTTGTTTGCTCTGCATAAACTTCTACCATGGTGCGCTGACCCTTGGCCTAGGTCGATGTCCTAATTGTACGAAAATGTAACAGTGGGTCAGCGATTTGGCAGATAACGTATGTGGCGTATGTGCATGCATGCGTTGGAGGTATTGGTACTTGTGTTCGCATCATGAAAAAAAAATAAAAACGATCAATGTATCAGGTTATTGACTGACGATCATTCCCGATGTTTCCCCTCAGATACATGACAGGGTTTTGATAGTGATAGTGCACAGAAACACAGCAGCAGCAGTATTTGTCTTTGCTGTACTTCCTCTGAAAAGTACAGGAGTATCGGGTCTCACGGCTCTGAGTGTAACCGTAGAGGGGAAGGAAGGGGATTGGAGATCAAGCGAAACCTGATCTTCTCTGGGTCTGTTATTCTAAGATGCTACAAGAGCGCACTGCTTCTAATTTAAGGCTCGTGGTCCAGACGCTCGATGTGAGTCTTTAATCTGCTGAGTCGGAGTGTTTCTTCAAGATTATAACACACAATATCTGTTCATTATTCTGTAGGACGCTTGTTATTTTGAAATTGTCTTTGTATGATATGAGATAAAAAGCAGGTTTGAGGTTTGATTCCAGGCTGTGGTGAAGTAAAGGTTGTTATTAAAAGAACCATAACCTCAGTGTTTTCCAACTGCAACTTCGCTGTACAATAATCTGATTGGATAAGTTGTTGGAATGTGGAATGTGGAGTAAAACTTTTCACCTGCTCCACCAACAACATTCCTTTTAATTTATCTGATCTCTCAAGTGTAATAAACCCATAGGACAGTGTTATGAAGGAACATGTCCAGAGCAGCATGTCTCTCTGTCTTAAACAAGCATGTGATTGGCTGTGACCCTCCTGACAAATCCCACTTAAAAACAAATGATTCAAATAAACAGCAGCCTCCACCCCTCCCACCTTTACGTTCCCTCACAACTCCAGAGACACAGAGACTCATCCCGCAACAACAGCTCGTAGGAAATGGACTTACGCTCAGCTTAGCATCACTCACTTCCTTTTATCTTAATTAGACTTGGCTCCAAACCAGCCGAGCGCTGTGTTAGCAGCTTCAGATGATCCATCCACTCAGTGAGCAGTAATCTAATGGGCCTCTTCCGGTTTAAAAATCCAAGTCTGGATTTATTCACTCTGCAGTACAGTGGCAAAATCATTTGTGTGTGTGTGTGTTGGATGGCAGGGTTAAAACGGGTCAACTGTAGTATCATTAGGCAAATTGGGATCAGAGTGTCTGAGAGATGTCATTATCCTCTCCTAGGAAGGTGTGAGGTGTAAACCGTACACATACAGTGGAGAGTGTGTTGTTGAATGTTCAACACTGTTGGGCTTTTGTTCAACTTGTTGAATGTTTGTGAACGTCTATAGAGAAAGGGAGTACAGTTGCGTTCAAAGAACCACTGCGAAATGGGAAAAATAGAGGCGAGTTAGCTATAATATTATTTACGTATATATATATATACCCTTTACCACACTGTTAACAACCCTTCCTAGACTGTATCACCTTTTCCCACACAATTATATGCACAGTAGAGTTGTATGATGGCGACATAGAGCGAGAGAGGCGCGGACAGACAAGGGGAGATGCTACGATGCAGGAGCCAAACAGCATGAAGAACAGAAGAGCATGCTCAGTCAGCCAACAGTACACCGAGTACGCATAGTATTAGCCAGTAATATGCCGTGTACAATCTCGTCTAGTCAAACAAAGCTAGCAGTGATCGCTCGCAAATGCGCTTATCTCAATTTCAAAATGAAATCCACATTTTTGAAGCCAAAACTTGCATATGTATGATTTTTAATTATTATGTTTTTTAGTTTTTTTTGCTATATTTCACGAGATCGGATTTTTTAAAAAATTGCGATGTACTGAGGGAGCGAAAGGAGAACCGCGACATAGAGAACACTGTATTTTACATCTCAACTTCTCAAATATCTTTGAATAAAATTGTGTTGTTCCACAGTCCGTATCTCTAACAGACTTGGTCTCATACTCAATAAATGGACATCTAAACCTGCACATATATGACCGACTGTATTCTTTCTGCCCTCTGCCCACAGCCATCCGCTTCGGCCGCATGCCTCAGTCAGAGAAGCTGAAGTTGAAGGCAGAAATGGTGACGGGAGACAGAGTGGTTGAAGACCCACAGCTGTCCGACCAGAAAACGCTGGCCCGGCAGATTTACGAGGCCTACCTCAAGAACTTCAACATGAACAAGGCCAAGGCTAGAACCATTCTTACTGGCAAGGCCAGCACCCCTGTAAGTTGACCAAGAGCACTCTGTTCACGTCCCTGTTGATGTATGTGTTTCTGCGTGCATGTGGTAATTTCTTATTTTATTAGCGGTTTCCTCACAGCTCTGTCACACGTCGTCTTGCAGCACTAAATTTATTTCTGCCCCACGGCAGGGATTTTAATGACAGTCTGGGTTGAGACACTTTGCGATCAACCGAGTTTCCCAACCTAAGCTGACAGCCACTACTCCAGGGTTTATCTGCAGATCGACACACTGACAGAAGTAACTTGCTCAATGTGTAAGACAAGTCAGCGCGTAGTCTGAACAGGGAAACATCTGTTTGCACCCAACCTGGATAAAGAGCCAGTGTGTCAGTTCCATCGTATTTGGCCTCCACCTCTTCTTTCTCTCCACTCAAGGGATCTTTTCATAACCAAATCCTACATTCACCCAAACATGACCTCTGCTGTACAGTTTTCTCCTTCTTTTCATCCTAAAGAAGTCAGATCCGTCCTTCTTCCTTCCCTTCTGTCTGTTTCTCTGGGTAATCAGTGTCATCACTCTCACCTGTGTCCTGTGATTCTTTGTTCGTCAGTCTTACTTGTGTCACCTGGTACCTCCTGCACTCACCTCTGTTTTTGTCAGCTCATTGTTTGGTGTTGATACTTTGTGTTCTTTCAGTGTTGTTTCTGTTTGTTCCTCCACTCTGTGTCCTGCAAGTTTTATGTATTATATGTATATTAAGTTGAACTATGATTTTCTGCAACCGATCCGTGTCTCTAAAGCGCTGCGTTTGTGTTTTCCTGTTCTGGTGAATGTGACTGAAGTAATGTGACCAGCAGTTTCCATGGCGGTTATATGTGTAGCCGTGAAGTGGGTTAAAAGAACCAGGTTGTTGAAAGTGCACATCAGGTTCAAACAGGGGTTTCCTCCAACAGTTCCTCATGATCAAAGCTGTGGAATGAATGAGTGACCACAGAGAGGTGGAAGGCAGACGTTCACCACAGAGTGTGGCAACCTGCCAGGAGCAGAAGTATCCAATCAACCGACATCAGAGTTTGGTAGCAGACAGATTCAAACAGGAACTACTGATTTATGGTCCGACTTAACTGGTTTTGCGGTGATCACTGCTGCATTTATTGGGTTATGCTCAAAGAAATTGAAACCATTGCAAAAACCATGTCTCTTGGTGAAATCTGTACCTGTCGCAGAGATACTGAACTTTCACCTGTTAAAAAAACCAAAAGGTTTTATTGACCGTTGACGAAATCCTCCTTTGGTGTCAGTGCCACCTACACAGACATCTAAAACAAAGCTGTTTGCAGGCAGACACTTCTGCCTGCATATCTTTTGGATGTTTTGAGTGTCAACCACAGTGTACTCATGCAGCTCCGGGGACAAAGAGACCAACTGTACCACTGTGGAAATATTCTAACGTCAATAACGGCAGTGGGATCGACCGCTTTATTAAAAGCTGTGCATGAACCACAACAGACACCAAAGGTTTTCGTGTACTACAGTTTGCCGACTCAGGTTTTTCCACATTTTGTGCAGTCATGTAGGGTCAATGTATGTAGGTCAATGTACACTCTGTACTGCGTGTGACTTGCATTTGAGTTGGGTAATACTTCAACTCTACACTCATGAAAACACTCTTTTTTTTTTTCTTTTTTTTTCCAACTGTCCACAGCCATTCGTCATCCACGACATGGAAACGCTGCAGCTGGCAGAGCAGACAGTGTTGGGAAAGATGGTGGACACTGCTGCTGCACTAAGGGACAGGGAGGCAGAGGTTCGAATTTTCCACTGCTGCCAGTGCACATCGGTGGAGACGGTGACAGAACTCACCGAATTTGCAAAGTCTGTCCCCGGGTTCTCAAACCTGGACCTCAACGATCAGGTGACTCTTTTAAAATACGGAGTGCATGAGGCCATCTTTGCCATGCTCGCCTCCTCTATGAACAAAGACGGGCTTCTGGTAGCGTACGGCTCGGGATTCATCACCAGGGAGTTCCTCAAGAGCCTACGGCGTCCGTTTAGTGAGATGATGGAGCCAAAGTTCCAGTTTGCCATGAAGTTTAACTCCCTGGAGCTGGACGACAGTGACCTGGCCCTGTTTGTGGCAGCTATTATCTGCTGTGGAGGTGAGCCTTTATTTATTTTTATATATAAAGTAAAACATGAAAGCTCTATCTAAACTTTCCTACCTCTACCTTTCCTGTGCCGTGCTTAGATCGCCCCGGACTTGTGAACGTGACACACATTGAACGGCTGCAGGAGAGCATCATTCAGGTTCTACAGCTCCATCTGCTGACCAATCATCCCGACAACACTTTCCTTTTCCCTAAATTGCTGCAGAAACTAGTCGACCTCCGACAACTTGTCACTGAGCATGCACTACTGGTGCAGGAAATCAAAAAGACTGAGGACACGTCACTGCACCCGCTGCTGCAGGAGATCTACAAAGACATGTACTGATAGATGTGGAGGAATAACCAGGAGAACCACTTAAAGATGCGTAATGTGGAAAGAGTTAGTTTGATCGTCACAAACGGTTCTGCTTTCAGCCTAAGCGTTAGGCTCAAAAGTTATGGAGGAAAAGTCAATATACAGCCGATTGAGCCCCTTAGTAAAATCCAGTATATGCAACGTCTGACCAAACTGTTTGATGAAATAGCTTAAGCTACTGGAAAAGTTTAAAATAACTTTTTGACTTGTCACCGCCATCTAACGTTCAAAAAGTAAGGAAAGTTATATAACAGTGTGTGGATTAGATTTTTATAGTGATGTCAAAGAAAAATCAGCCATATACCTCTGTAATTCATGACAGCAGCATTTAAAAAACAAGGATGACCCAGAGGCAGCTTTTGCCAAATGAACTGCCGCAAAAATGAAAGACACCGTTGCAGCCATGTTTCACATTTTATACAGAGACACCACTGCCCCCTCCTGAACATATTGTGTATTTGTACTGTACGTTACAAGACAACAAAGTGGGAATGGTGTTGTGAATAATCCTCATGGAGTAAGATCAGTTCAGGCAGTAGTATTTTTACACTTTAAAATAAGCTAAAAACCATGGTCTCCTGGACGGACATGGCCACATGAACAATGTCACTTTTTATGTGCACAATTCAAGCACAGACATGCATGGGATATGATAATACTATGAAGCCATCTAGTGTATGACTACCTACCCAAACATGTGCACAGATATTTGTCACTCCATCCTGATGTGTCCTGGTATTCAAGGGCTAAACTGAGTACAAGTTGGGAAAATTTCTGACTCCTCTTAGTGTCCAACAAGCATCACTCTTTTTCTCTCAGTTTCCCTTCTGTTTGTCCCTAAGCCATTGTTGTGTTATTAGCATTTTTAAAGAAAACAGAAATACTCCATTCAAGGGATTTTAAATTCAAATCATCAATTTGTCTGATGCTGGTAATCAAACCATCAACCAGCAGCAAACACAAATCTGTGAGCACCAAAGCTTCCATATTCAGACATTGCCATTATTTCTTCATAATTTAACTGGACTTTATTTCAAATGCTCATTCAAACAACATGGCTATTGTCATTGAATTAAGAAAAAATAAATGCACACAGTGCTATTTTTCCCTGTTGTGGCAATGGCTGCGCATACACTGAGGGGCCCCGCCCCTCACTTTGGGAACTGCTGAATTAAGACATTGAGTGAAGGTATTCGTCCATGGTTATAAATGTGGGTATAGAGTGTGATAATGGATATAGACCAAATACATCGCCACGTGGTGTGATTCCGTCCCTCGTCTTCATACCTGGCAACGTCGGATATCTGTCCCAGTAAAAACACACTAACTTTTGTACTTTGTAAACGGAAGCTCCTCAG
>NC_024312.1:13806117-13808625 GCF_000523025.1 Cynoglossus semilaevis
GATAAAATTAAGTGTTTATGAACTTTTCTCCCCCGATCCCTCACCTTATAACACACATCAAAATCTCCTACAATCATCGTGGGCTTAGAGATGGACCTGGTGTATGTTACAGGTCAGTGTACATACCACAGGTGAAACAATCACCGCTGACTGCTTGCCCCAAGCTTTCACCTCCCCAAGTATACAAGATAGTAAAAATGATTAACTTTTGTATTCCTCTGTGTAGAAAATTATTTTTGAATGTGTTAAAATTTTACAGTAAAAGTAGGCACGTACTGTATTTACTTTAATGACAAGCAATTGTGATTTTTGATTGAAATAGATGATATTTTTATACTAAAGTATATGTGAGCATCGAAATCAGACTATTGTTTATGTGAAATGACGCATCTTAAGGGTACACTGTAAATAGATTTTAGGAGAACGGAGCGACGGCTCATCAGAACATGCAAAGTTCTAATCCCTTTAGGGACATTCCTTTTGTCGAGGTCTATCCATGTGTGATATCGTATGCATTCAATTTGTTTCAGCTGTACAGCTGACTTCGGCTCTGGTGTTTTCATCTGAAGGCATGCAGAGGTGTGTAGGGCTACGGCAACTTTACGTAACAACTAGGCTGCAAAACCTTTCTGACCTCGGACTGACAAAGAACATTTGTCGTTTTTCAAATGCCTGGGCTACAATTCAGCACTGATCTTGCAATACTTGGATACGCTTTTTATACTTGGTTCTCAGGTTGCACATAGAAGAATACATTTGGGAAGTTAATATGTGCGTTTGTATTCTTTTTATCCTCATCAGCAGATCTTTTCAGTTGTTGCCTGTATGTTAAAAAAACAAAACATTTTGCCACCACCTAACACGTGATCACAGTACAAATGATGCAGTAATGAAAATGCAGTATATCCTTTTTAAAAAACCTATTATGTCACTTTTTAAATGTTTCTCTCACCACTTGCTGCTATGTTGTATTGTGTTATTTGGTGTAGGTTTTCTTACACTTAAAGCGCTCCCTTTTGCTTAATACACTGTATTATTCTTTATGGTTTCAGTCCCTTATGAAGCTTTTACTGGGACTGGGATTTTTCTTCTCCAGGAACAGTTTGTGCCTTAGCATGTGACCATGCCATATAACTTTAGAGATTCAAAAAAAAAGAATTGACGTGTGCTTGGATGCACACACACTCGGTATATTTAGGACTCTGCTCTCAGTGACACACGAGCCACATTAATGTGAACTGATGTCACAGAAGGCTTAGGGAAATGTCTCGTATCTACAGCCGCTTAAAATGCTCCTAAGTCTGGTTCAAACAGGAAAAGTGTGGGATTCACTTTAATAAGGACAACATGGTTTTGCGATCTAAACACAGTGGTTGAAATTGTAAAAACAGGCCCTTTAGGAAAAGTTGTGTAAATACAGTATGTGTTTTGTGTTGCATTGACAAGGGATATTTAACTTGTATCAGGGAACCATAGTCTTCCGTTGTTAAACTAGCTCAGGACGGAGAATAGTACTGTTCTAACTTATCCTTATACAACTATGGTGCACTGCCTTACACCACAAAATTCTATCAGTAGTAGTTTTGACCATTTTTATTTTTACAAAACAAACAGCAAACAGTTTTCATGGGGCAGCAGTCATGATGATTATAACTTAGACCCCCCCCCCCCGCCCCCCCTGATTTAATGGAGTTTGTTTTTATGGATGTAGTGTCCTGCAAAGAGACAATGGAGACTGTCAATGGATGTGTTGGGAATGTGTACTGTGGCTTAATGATGATAATAATAATATTGTAAATGTTTAATGAATGTATATCTAGTCTTTGAAAACAATGGAATGAGTTGACATTGGATGAATGTCAAAATAAATAATTTTCAAATATGGCTTTGATTTGTAGTTTAATGGGAAAATACATTGCATTTTTAGTGACTAAAAATTAAAACAAAGAAATAAACAGCCTGTGATTGGGTAGTACATTTGAATTATTCTATTTGAGGCTAAAACACAAAGAAATAATTATTAAATATTATGATTAGATTATCAGTATTTGCCTGATGAAAAATACTAAACATTTGACCTTCACCATCACTTCAGTGATATTTGAAAAGTAGAGCTGCCATCTAGTGGTTCTGAGAACGGAAGCTCAGTTTTTAATCTTCGGTTCAAAGACAGCACATGACATACACAAATTTTAAATATTGTCCACGTTTAATATTTCCATATTTTACTCTCAACTATATTAGTTTTACGCTATATATAATTTATTTAAAACCAGTATACTAGATGGCGCTCAGCGTCACAGTTACGCTATCTGCACTTCCGGTCTCTCTGGCACACATTTTCCAACATGGCTGCCTCCATGACACGGAGCTGCCGCTTTCTATCGCTGCATGGCTCCAGTGTGAATCTGAGAAGAAGTGGTTTTTATTTCAACCCTCGGTCTCAGTTTCACTGTTCTCCTTCTGTACTCAATGGACTACTATTCTCTTTAAATAAACGCGGTGTTC
>NC_024312.1:13808660-13824108 GCF_000523025.1 Cynoglossus semilaevis
GTCCTCAAACTGTTTACTGTGGCTTTGATCCCACGGCTGATAGCCTTCACGTGGGAAACCTGCTCGCTATCATCGGCCTGCTGCATTTCCGCAGCGCTGGTCATAATGTCCTGGCTGTGCTCGGAGGCGCCACGGCTCAAATAGGTGACCCCAGCGGGAAAGCGCTCGAGAGAGAGCGACTTTCAGCGGATGTAGCCGAGAAGAACACTCAGAGCATCCGTGAGAGCATTCAGAGGATTTTTACCAACCACGAACTGCTCCTTCACGATAGTTCAAAAAAGCTCGGTTCGGTGACTGTGCTGAATAACCTGAGCTGGTACAAAGACTGGAACGTGGTGTCTTTCCTGTCAGATGCCGGCCGACACTTCCGGATGGGCACCATGCTCAGCAGACACAGTGTCCAGTCCAGACTGAAGAGTCCAGACGGTATGAGTCTGACGGAGTTCACCTACCAGGTGTTCCAGGCGTATGACTTCTACCACCTCAACCAGGTGTACGGCTGCAGGATACAGCTCGGAGGCACTGACCAGCTGGGAAATGTCATGTCCGGTCACGAGTATATTCACAAGTAAATCACCATCCTGATCCGTTTCATTCACATTCACCTCCAAACTTTTAACCGTTTAAGGTGACATGTTAGGTCCAAGTGGGTTATATCTGACAATAGGCAAAATGTGGAATACAGATTCCCAGTTTAAACAACACAGGACGGACATTACCCTGGCTGGAATACTAACATCTGACCTTGCTGTACCCACTGCTTCATCACACTGTCCCTCCATCTTTCATAAAGAGCATTAGGTGTCACTGTAGTATTGAAAGAGCATGTTGACATAGAGAATAGTGCTACAATAATTCTTTATAAATCAATAGTTTAATTGGAAGGTAAATATTCACCTGATTCCCATAGTGATTAGCTCTGACTTTCAGAGTGAATTATCTGTTGATACTGTTATCAATAGAGACCCTTGTCCCAATTCCAATAATTAAAAATGTATAACTTTTTAAATATTTATAATCACTCATTGATAAACTACACAAAAACACAAGCATACTTTGAAAACACTTCAATGCATTATGCTGCTGATCTTATACCCACGTTACAAATTTAACACTTCAAACCCTGTTGTATCTCCAGAATGACAAGAGAAGACACTTATGGACTGACCCTACCTCTGGTTACCAGTTCTGTTGGGGACAAGCTGGGAAAGACAGCAGGCAATGCAGTGTGGCTCAACAGAGACAAGACTTCTCCATTTGAACTGTACCAGTACTTTCTCAGACTGCCTGACAGCAGCGTTGAAAGGTTCGTGAAGATTAAGTAAAATATAAATACAAAATCCTATTGGTACTCACTGGTACTTATGGTAGTGGTTACGCTGTGCAGCTGATACTCTAAAGAAATTGATTAAAACGGTTTTTAGTTTTGCAATTTGCAAGTTTTTGGGGATTGTTGTGTGCAACCTGTTTGACATTGGAATTTTAAATCTAAAGTGAAATTGATGAACCTACTAAATACCTCCCCACAGATACCTCAAGTTGTTTACCTTCATACCCCTGTTGGAGGTGGAGAAGCTGATGGAGCAGCAGAGGGAGGATCCCAGTAAACGCCTCGCACACAAGCGTCTTGCAGCAGAGGTGACCAAACTGGTCCACGGCAGAGAGGGTCTAGAAACAGCCAAGAGGTCAGTCAGGCTCTAACTGAGCATTATTTTACTTTATAGAAAATGTGAACTTAAACTCACAATTAGGTGGTGGAAAAAAAGAGTTGAATTTAGTATTGTTTTTTGCAGATGTACCAATGCACTGTACAACAGCAGTCTGAAGGCCTTAGAGGAGATGAGTGATGATGAGCTTCAGGAGCTCTTCAGGGAGGCTCCCTTCCATGAGATGCTGCTGGAACCTGGGACATCAGTGATAGACACCTGCCGCAGAGTTAATGCAATCCCAGAAGGACCCAGAGGGTAGGCATCAAATCGACTCTTCTTTTCGCTACGGATCGTACAAATCTTTCAATTTTAACTAAAGATTTCCGTGGAGAAGAACAGCAATAGTCTTTCTCAATTTTTTTGATACCCTAGGTATCAGTGGTGGTTGCTTGGTAGTTAAGGAGGCAGACTTGTGTCTGGAAGGTTTCAGGCTCCAGTCCACCAGCTGCCAAGTTGCCACTGAGGTGCTCTGAGCATGGCACTGTTCCCACACGCTGCCCCTTGCTGCCCTGCGTTTTATTACGTGAACATTTTTGCAATGCTCAAATATAAGTTATATATCTGATGCATGTCTTTCTCTATCTTTTTAAAAAAGATAGCTGATTCTTTAAACAACCTTCTTCGATGGAATCCAATCTTATTTAACATCTTTGATCTGTCTTTGTGTGCAGGTATCAACTGGTTTTAGACGGAGCAGTGTGGCTCAATCACAGTCGTGCAGACCAACCTGAGCAAGTGCTCATCCCCAAAATCCACATCCTGTCCAATGGACTAACTTTACTCAGAGTGGGCAAGAAGAACTTTTACATCATCAAGTGGCTCAACCTTTAAAGTCCCCTGAGCTTGTCCCAGGGACTGGAAGGTAGGAAATTACACTGACTGTATGTGGGATCAGAGAATAGTCATGGAGTGGACTGATGTTTAGGCCCATGTTTTGATGTCGATGACATCATCGATGACAGCCTGTGGTTGTCCTATCAATGTGTATATGTACAGTTATGACACGTATCTAAAGTTAACATATTAAAAACGATTTGATTAATAACCATTTTCTGTTTCTAATTTTTTACTGAAAACCTGCTCAAAAAACAGCAGGGGGCAGCATTGTTTCAGTTTGAGGGTTCTGCACGTATCCTTAGGCCCATAACCTGCCGTGACCCCGTAGGTAAATAAAAGCCGAGTAAAATGAAATTGCATAATTTCTTGTGAACAGAATGTTTCTAATTATACTACATAGTGTTTATTTTAGTTTGCTGTGAACATTAGTCAAACATTACTCTTAGGCATTCATGTTTGGTTTTTCTTGGTAGCGGTGAGTGGAGTGTGTATTTGAAGGCATACAGAAACAAACACAAACCAGTAACAGTTTAACTATGTTCACTCACATTTAAAAATGTACAAATTAAGATTAAGCATGGTTGGAAATGAACCCAAACTTAAAAGGAAAAAAAAATCGATTTTACCACAATTAAATATTTTACAGTAAGTTATAACGCGTCTGACTTCCTCCATGCCTCCGTGTTTTTCTTCTCTGTTTTTATACACTGGTAACCTCTTAAATGTGAAAATATTGTGGCTTTGCGGTTGTTCATCTGCTCTTTTCATTTTCCCCTGGGAGCGAGTGAAGTTGAGGACAGGATCTGCTCTGTTCTGACCTGGACTTACCTCACTCTGGTTCAAATTGTTGTTGGAAATTCCTTGTCATGAAGATACACTTACTGAATTAGATTATTTTGCTCATTTGGCAATCCCTAGAGAGTTTTGACATTTTGGAAACAGTGTGTGTGTAAAGTTAGTGAATCGATCCTGTGAAACAGAGAGTCATCCACTACACCTTTACTCTAACTGTATATGATCTCAAGTGTCCCTTATTTTAAGGTTGATATATTTTTTTTTATAATTCTAAAAAAATGTTTTTTAAAATTTTTGGTGTCAGATCATTTTAGGGATTTTGAGCTGTGCTGTTTTTTATGTATAAAATTTTATCTTACACCGAGATAATTTTCTGTAAAATTCTAGAAAATAAAAAACACTTTTTTGTAGGCTGACAGTGAACAGTGTAATGATCAAAGCAGTCTGTGGTTGAGGCAGAGCCTTTTTAGTTGACTGTGACCATACCATAGTTTTACATCAGAGATGTGTGTCCAGATATAACCTCTCCACTTGTTTGCTTTGGTAACAATGTAAACACACACGCTTGTGTGTCTTCCAAACACAATTGACAGGTGCGGCACTTCAGACGCCGCCTTGAATTTTTTTTTTTTTTTGTTTCATGTCATATTAAGCATATTCCAAACCGCTACAAAGGCCGTTAGCTGTTTGTCACATGCTTTCTCCACTCATTTGTGTTGCCTAACCGTCTTGTGTTTTCTGTTTTCCTCTAAATGGGAAATCAAAATTAAAATGTTGATGTTGATGAAGTGTAAGTAGGGATCTAGACTATAAATGTGAGAGGGGAAAACATTGTAATAGCCTTTCAATTATTTATACCTTTTATTTTATTATTATTTTTAAGCTAGTTGAGTCACACACACGCCCTCCCTCCTGGTGGAGGTTGGAAGGGAGAAGCCAACACTTCACTTTTGTTTAAAAACTATGCCAAAATCCTTCCTAATTTGAGTTGCAGTTAATATTCATATTTTTGAGAAAATCTCAACAAAAGCAACTTTCCCACAGAGAAAGTAGCCTAATGCACATTAGACTTGTAAAATTAGACACTAAGAAAAATACATTGCTTTTAAAATGAAAACCACAGTCTTTATTATCGTTTATACTGGAAGCAGCCATATCTGCTTTGAGCTAAATTGTAGGAATTAAATCCTGGGTCTATACCCAATTTTTAATTCTCATTTGTGTGTATCTTGTCACCTACCAGGAATTAAACAACCATACAACCAAGGTAGAACTAGCCTTTATTTTTTTATTTGGGGAATTTTTTTAATGCGTTTCAATTCATTCAATTGATAAAGATTCTACGGTTCATTAAAAAAGAAACTTCCAAACTACCTTAGTTAAGACGATGCCCGTTTGATGTAACTTGCAAATCCACTTTAAGAGAGGTGGGCGGGTTTATGTCTGTTTGGCCAATGAGCGCCCTTCGTTCACATTTAAATAGCTCTGTGTGTCAATCGTCTCCTCCTCGTCCCCCACCCCCAAAGTCAAACTCCCCTCTCAATCCCAAGTACATCTCTCAATCGCCATATTGGGTACTGAGAAGCTTTGCCTGCAGTTTCTCTCAGCACGGCAGGACATTGACAGCAGCAGCAGCTCCGACTTCTGTGCACTTGTGTTTTGGATGATCAACGAGGACATCGCTCGGCTCTTCGACAGCGTTGTCCTTACCGTCTGCAGCGCAGCTCCTGCAGAACACAGCTCTGTTCATCTAAATCTTCGCTCGGCCAAAGGGAGATATAGTTGCCGTTGTTTTTTTTTTCAGCCTTTTGGGGGTTTTTTCCTTCGTAAAAACTGGACGCTCCCGGCTTTTTTGCGAAACCGGGTTCTTCTTTCGTCTGGGCGAGAAAATGTCAGATGTTCGACTTTCAAACGGTAGTCCGACGCTGGAGCGGACGGACGCCCGCGTGTCGGATCACCCGAAGCCGTCAGCCTGCAGGAATCTCTTTGGCAGGGGGGACCCCGAAGAGTTAAACGCGGATTTTAAGGGACAAATGCGGGAGATGGAGGAGGCTGCCTCAGCCAAGTGGGGCTTCGACTTCGCAAGTAACACGCCGCTGGTGAACGACATGCTGGAGTGGGAGTTAGTAGACTACAGAGCCCTGCCGGGTTTCTACTCTCGGCCGCTCCGCAGGGAGAAGGGCGTCTGCTCCGCTGGGAATAACAATGTGGATCTAAATGGAAATCATAATTGTGTGCTGGTGGCTCCTGGCGAAGATAGCGACAGGTCTGACGGGCAGATGGAGCAGTGCATCCCTGTGAGGAAAAGAGCTGCGTGTCACGGTACAAAAAAGAACACCGACTTTTTCTCTGTTTTTTTACCCCCAGTGCAGCAGCAGGTAGACGGGTTGAGGCTTGCAGAAACCATCACACACACACGTGTGGTGGCATTTTTGCACCCGCCTCAATTAAGTAGCATTCAATATAGCCACAAATATATGGATCACAAACAGTTTTGCAGCACGACGGTGACTTTTTTTTCTTTGCTTTTGCAGAAGCCCCGGCCCAAAATAAGAGGTCACACAACAGCAGCTCAGATGAACTCAGTTGTCCAAGTCTGAGCCATTCTACAGAACACACACCCAGGAAAAGCAATAGCCCCAAGAGACTGACGTGAGGACGACACACGGTAAGCCCGTGGATAATTATTTTTTAAGACGTACTTTAAATAGTTTATAAGCGCAGCGTAGTCAGGGTGAGTTTGTTTGCCAGCGTCAGCATATAGTAACAGAGTACTACAGTATTTTCTCCGCCTCTTTCAGCTGTTGTTTACCACACCAGACCCAGCTGTAAATCCAGTTGAAAGTCAGTTATTTATTTATTCATGTTCATATTGTTTCAACATTGTTGCTGGTATCCTTAACTCACCCCGGCTGCAGCTTCTGACATCGCGACGCGGATTTGGCAAAACTACACATTCATCACTGCTTTTGCGTTTTACCCCAAAAAACCGCAGTCATTCATTACAGCACCAGTCAAAATCGTACTTAGTAAAATACTTGTGTAAAACACGGTCAGTTGGACATTTTGGTGTATTTTAGCTTGGATTATTCAACCGAAGTTTGTGAGTTTGGACATGACGGGGGAGGAAAAAAACATGGCTGAGAATTTACACGTATTTTTTTTAGGTACAACCGCTGTGTGCCGCGGTGAGGGCGAGTTTCCGACAGAACTGTAAACAACAAGTGCGGAACAACAGTGTAGTAGTAACACGTCAGCAGCCACTGCCCTCAGAGCTGAGAGAGAGCAGGACCAGAAGGGGCCGTACTCTCTGTGTGTTTGTGCGTGTGCGCGCGTGTACGTACGCTTACTTACCATATTATATTACTTAGAGGCACTTCTGCCCTATCCAGTCACCATATCGGGGGCAATTGTACCCATTACGGCCATAATGTGATTTATATTTTTTAAGACATTTTATGTTAGAATGTGACATTTTACTCGTAGTGAAAATTGCATTACGTCACAGCTGCACACACACACACGCACATGCACATGCACACACACATGCACACACACATACACACATACACACATACAACCATACACTGGTTGTGTGCCGTGTGCACAGCTCTGCTCACCAGGAGCCCTGTGTTCAACTGCTGTAAAAGCTCACTGGTTAAAAACGTAGCAGAGAAGAAACGGTATTAGCCCCAAATATCGTTGTTTGTAAACTAAATGTATGTTGTATTTACAACTGTGACATTGTTTAATCATTCAGGAACAACACAAGTCAGTTTTCATTGTTGTAGTATGGAAACAGGCCATTTTGTTTTGTTTGTGAACCCAATTTCTTTTTCATAACTACCTTAAGTATTTAAACATAGTATTACTCTCTGGTAATTGTTGTTTCAAAACCACAAGCCTACTTCATATTTATACTACAAGAATAATTAATTTGGTGTTGTAGTGAAATGCACATAAATGCATTTTGTATTAATTCTTACTTGGTCAAGTTTGACTCTGAAATACACCCACACAAATGTCACCTAAGGTAATTTCTAAATAACTAGTACCAGATGATCAGGTGCTGTGAAGGGTATGATCAATGAAACTCAACAAAATACAATTTTTGTTTGTTTCCAATTTATCTACTTCTACTTTTGACTATAAGATGATTTATTAGGTAGTTGTTCATTTGTCATCTTTATCAAACAATAATGCACAAATCTATCATTTACTGGCATTTAATGCTGTGACAAAAAATCTAATGCATGTTAATTTCAATTAAAATTATGCAAAAAATATTCATATTTAAATTATAAATGTTAACAAGTGTCTGTTTTTGGTCAGCAATGATGTCTGTAAAGTGTTGTATGATGTTTCAAACCAAAACCCTCATGTTCCCCACTTTTGTTTCCTTTGTTTGTGTTTTTCATGTTTTGCTGCTGTCTGATGAGTTTCAAAAATAATTCTTAAGCTTGTATTTTTTTTTCTTGTCCCACAGAGCCGACGGTGTGTTCCCCTTCCATGTGGGAAAATTCAGTGTTGGCCAATTGTTTTGGAGGAGGAACTACACAGCATCAGAAACATATCAACTCTCCTTGGAGGTGGGGGAGGACGCTGTTGAAGCACTGAATAGAAACACTAAAGTTTGTGGCACTCGATTAAAAGTTACTGCCTCTAAAAGCAGTCAATGTAGCAGCGTGCAATTAGGTTTGACTTCCTGTTTTGCTCTTTCGTTTTGTTTGTTTTTTTTTTTACTACCTGTGTGTAAATAAATATATATTATATTATATTTCTCCATATGTAGCACATAAGAGAACCTTATAATTTGAAAAAAAAATCCTTTGTGTAAAAGGTGTGAATTTTGATTTGACTTGAAGAATTGCAGTGTAGTTTGTTTCCAAAATGCTGTTGGGTTTATTATTATTATTATTATTATTATCTTCGAAAAGGCAGTTTGACATTGAGAGCCTCTTCCCACTTTTTTTTTGCAACATTCAAAACTAAACAAAAAAAAAATCCTTTTCAGTTCCTTGACAGTGTCCCTTCACTCCATCATCCTTCTTGCTCACCAGCTAAGAACGGTACAAATGTAGCTCTTATTTGTTTCCCCTCCTTTCTTTGGTCATTTCAGTGTCAGTGCAGGACTCTCTTTAAGATCTTTTGTTGTTTACCCTGAAAATTTAACAAATTAAAATTTAATATTTCTGTTGGAATAATTTAAGTCCTGTGTCCTATTTATTTGTGATCAGTGCTTTGCTGAACTCATGCTTTTTTTTTCCAACTAGTCCTGCACCTCAGCTGTATTGTAATGATGTTTTCCTCTGGAGTTGTGAGTTACGAGGATATTGAAGGACAAAAACATACAAACTGCACAGATTTATTTTTTGTATTCATCTGTTCTCCCTTAGTTTCACAGCCTTCGGAATAACACGTTGTTTTTGTTTTTTGAAAGGTTGAAAGTCCTACAATACCAAATACATGGTTGCTTTGCTGTAGTTGCCAACACTGCCTTTGCTTCTTAGTTGACTTCACATTGTATGACTATGTGATAACTTAGATTTAATATTCCCAGGAGGTTTGTATTTTTATTTTCTCCTCACCGATGTTGTTAGCCTGCTGATGATGCAAATTTGAGCATCTAAAAGCTTCCCTTTATTTAGCTCAAAGTGTGGTTCCACTTCAGAGATCAGTGAACACCAGGATTTAGAGAAAGAAAAGAAGAAAAGGCCTGTCTCAGAAATGCAGCCACAATGCCTGTGTATTTGTGTAAATCTTTGCAATGTACCTTTTTGTACATAATTTTGTAAAAACACTGAGAAATTATACTAACTTATTTATGTCAAGTTTCTTTTTTTATTATGTAGAATAAAAATGGGTTTTTTGATTACGGTTATCCCAAAGTGGCATTTACTTTATTATAATTTTGTAAAAGCATATTTTTGGTAGTTTTTTTTATAAGGTTGCAAACTGAGCCTGATTAAAATATTTGATGTGCATTTTGTAATGTGTGGTTATAAAATCTGTTGCAATCAATTAAAAAGAGAAAATTAAAACTGAAAAAAGTCTGACATGTGACTGTTTTTTTAAGTTGTTTTTTTTTTCTTAATTCACTTTTCTTTATTTGAAAACAAACACTTCTACATCCATCGAGCAGATCATGTGGAAACAGGCAGTTGTGACACATTTTTAAGAGTGCAGATCTTCGTGCAGACTGCAGTGGGACAACCAGTATAAATCAACACTGTGCAAATGATTGACATTTTGCTCCACCAATCAAGAGCAGAATGAGAAAAACAGACCACTCGTTTCAGCCAGTAAGATTCAGTAAATATGAGAACAGCTTTTATGGAAAAATGAAGTGATCTGTGGTCAGTGTACAAAGCTTGGCTGCAACATTAAAACACTGCTGCAGAATTTTAATTTATTATTTTGCAATGTCAGTTTTTATGGCATGTGTGTGTGTATATATCCCCAATACAAGCAAAAAGTAAATTTTTTGTTCACATTTTAAATAATGCTAAAGTCAATTTTATGTTATTTATTTTATTTTTCTCTATTATTTATGGAACAGATTTTTTTGTTAATAATTGATTTAATAATAATATTAACAAATAATAATACTACTTACTAATTTTTTTAAACTTCAAAATTACTTCCTAATTTTGAAGTTTAAAAAAAGAAAATTCTGCTCTATGATTGATGCCCACCAACAGCAGAGCGTTAATCCATGACAGCCTGCTCTTTGACCTGCGGTAAACTTAGTACATGTGTCTCAGTCTGTGTCACGACACATCTGCCGACACTTCTCAGAACTCGCTGTACTCACTGGGGGTTCCTCCTGGTGCCACTTCCACAGGAAGCCACCTGCAGCAGCTCTTCAGGTTGGATGGATGGGAGGTTGCTGCGTTTGGTGGCAGTGCTGTTGGTGTAATTCTGAAGTGTGCAGGTGGGTAACCTCAGCTTGGCTATCCACCCCCACTCTGTGCTCAACCCATTGTTCCAATGTGTGGGTCTTTGTGTGGAGGGCCATTGTGAGGGGCCGAGGCCGGCCACTGTTGTGTCTGGAGCTTCAGGGCTCAGACAAAGGGCCTGTCTATGAGCCTCCACCCTGCCTTAACAACAGACAGATTGACTGACTGACTTGGTGTCTGACTGACTGACTGCCCGTCTAGGTGGCTCAGTGACTGACTGACTGATTGGTTGACGAGGTGTCTGTTTGGTTGACTGATTACACATACGTACTGAGGCAGCAATGCATTTTTTAAACCAATCCCAAGACCCAGTGTGCAACAGTGATATCGAGTGTTAGCTGTCATTAAAATTACACACGACTTTACCGATCAACACTTTGTATGATATATGTTTATGTTCATTAAGTATAAATGTGTGTGTGTGTGTGAACAAACATATAATTTAAGTTGCAGTAAACTTCTGACAATAATTGTTCACTTCACACACTATTATAATTGATTAATGACATTAAATTAATTTGTATAATTGAAAATGTATATAATTTAACATTCTATGTGAATACTATAAAAAGTCATTTATGGCTCAACGTTTCATAAATAATATTTTTTATAAATTAAATTAATATTTCATGTGATAATCAAATATATGAACTGTATCAAACCCATCACATCAGGTCTGACAATGCCAGTCATTAGAGACAAACCACAAACCAACAGGCTGACTTAATCAAGTGGTCATTGTATCAGTGCAGCACTGCCGCCTGTAGAAGAAGCACCTTTTCATTCAGTGGCAGGAATGTCCTGAGAGCATTCCTGTAACACTCCATCACAGTCGCCCCAACAAAACCACAGCCGAACTCGAGGAAATTCCAGCGAGCCGGTTGATCAGAAGCGGACGGCATCTGCGGCCTGTTCCTCTCTGCAACATCTAGCATCTGCCAAGAATTCACACTTCCTCGCTACATCAACAGAAACAGGTTATCTTTTCCTGTAAAGCGCCCCAGCACTTAATATAAAGCCACAAGTTCCTCCCTGCGTTTCCTGCCCAGGCCACAACTCACGTCATCAAGCTATTCCTCTGGCACCCTGGACTCTGAATACGGGGAAAGAAGTGCCCACAAACAAACACCTAACATCTATCTCTGTCACTCTGCTTCATTCTGTCTCCAAGATGCCTCTCGCAGGCTGGATCCCTGCTTTATTTTTCCATTTCTCTGAGGGTTTGTCTCACCCTACGTGGAATGCCCCGGGAAGGTGGAGTTTGGGTGTTTTCTGGAGAAGTCCAGATGGATTTCTAACGAGCCAGGAGAATCAATGATTTAATTCAGTAACAAATGCAGCGATGTTGCTTTGGATTCTGGAATGTGGTGGTGTGTGATGTGTAGCCTTTGAGGGATGTGTGTGTGTTTTTGCAGATGAGTGACAGGCAGGGGAAGGAGAGGTCAGGGCGATGCTGCGGCGCTTCAGATGACAGATGTGCAGATGTGCATCTGTAGTGCATTTTTCAGGGAAGAGAGGAGGAAGAGCAGGAGGAGGGGGTGGTGGTCATGCTCATTACAGCCGTGCACCTGCAGCCTATCAAAGAGCCTTTATCTTTTTATCAAGGCAAATCAGCTCAAGCACGTAGCATGATACTTGAAAACAAGCAGGCCCTCTGCATGCTGACTGACTCGCTCTGCCTTTATCTCTCTGCTCCTCTGACCAGAGGACGGTACCTGGCCCAGTAATAGCATGAGGAATGCTCAGAGATGAGTTCAGATGCGTTTGGACGAGAAACAGAGGCAGCAGGTCCGACTGAAACATCTGTGCAGAGCAGATAGATACTCTTCTCAATCAGGGTTCTTTCTTACCCTCTTATCTTGCAGTGCGGTCCACTTTCATTATCTCAGCGTTTTTAATATGATGAGGCAGAGCCCACCAAACTGTAGATTCCAGGAAAAAAAAAGAGGTTACATTTAGACTACAAGTCTTGTTGCCCAATTCTGAACTTTTGCTGATTAAGTGAGAAAGAAGAAGGTGAAGTGTTGAAAAATGTCAGGTACTTATCTGATTTCGGAGTACGTACTGTATGCATGGGGTCAGGTCAGATTCGAGGAAATGTCTGCTCTTCACACAGTCATAAAAATATCAGATACGAGTTGCATTTGGGCAAAACAATCAGATGTAAACATGGTCTAGAAATAATTCCAATAATTTTCATCTTTCATGTCTCTATGACATTTTATCATATGTTTTTTTCATTGTTTCCTAGTATATAGTGTCAGGAATTTATTTTTTTTTTATTGCTGTGTGTCATTGATTTGAACATCAAAAGAAGTCACATTAGGACGACTGAACATTGCTGATGATGTGACAGAAGAACTTTATCTGATATTATGTAAGGTCTGTCTGTTCCCTGTTTCTGCTCTGTCTGCTGTGTGGGGTAATCAGTGTCATCACACTCACCTGTGTCTGTGATTAGTCTCACTGGTGGCACCTGGTGCCCTTTATACCTCTCTTCCTCACTCTGTCCTTGTGGGATCATTGTTTCTGGTCGGTGTGTGTTCCTGGTCAAGTCTGTTCCTGTGCTCAGCTCAGTATATGCTTCAAGTTCCTAGTTAATTGGTCTTGTGAAGAAGTGAGTTTTTGTCATTTTTGCTTTTTGAAATAAACTACCCGCATCGATGTCTAATCCTGACACATTATGTTTGATCTGATCTAACATCGATTTTAATGGATTGGTAACAACCAGCAATGTACATTTGTAACATATTTCAGTGGCATTTAACGACTTTCTTTGGTGATTTCGTTTTGGTTTCTCAGGCTAAGGTGTGGTGGATACAATAAATAGTGTTTGCATGTAATAATTTTGTAACAAAAGTTGTGCAAAAAATGTACGTGTTAAGTGTTTGCTAACCCACAAAAGAAGACTTCTTTCTTCTTTCTTATAGAGATGGTGATGACAGCATGGGTGTGTTCAAATACACGGATTCCTCGTGTTGGTAATTATTTTATTGTGATGCAACTGTTGGTCAAATTTGCAAAAACATGTGTTGCAATATTTCCAGTCAGTCAAATTCATCTTACAACACCAACCACAGCAAACGTCACATCGCGTCCTTTTCATCAGGGCCAATGATGAGAAAACTGTTGCTTGAGTTAAATGGAAAATTGTCTGCACTGATGTTTGGGTTTATGACTAAAAATACATCAACTTTCCACTCTTCATGTGCAATAAAGTGGCCCACAATTCAAATGAATATATCCAGAATTTTCTTTTTTTTGTGTCTGGCTTCTGCTGCCCTCATCAGGAGGCTGGTGGGGCCCTCAGGTCTGGTGTTAAAAGCGTTCCTGCCCCAAGAATGAGTGAACATGTTCTTCAATAGGAGATTTGATGAGGAAAACAGACTCTTCACCATCTGAAGTCTACCTCTGTGTCTTCAGACGGCCAAAGATGTGGTCCAGGGGTTTACCAGTACTCAGTTCTTCAGTCTCTTCTCAATTTTCACTCACTGTAAAATGTGGCGTTTCTGTTTTGGGGAGAATTTGAGATGTTTTGATTTGCAAACGTGACAGAGGGAGACAGGTTTAACATTTACAGTTTCCTATTAAAACCACTGCTTTACTACTTCTGGTCACACTGCTGTGAAATGCAGCGGAAAGAGAAACTGATCAGGAACCAGGAAGCTTTGTTGTCTGTGTCCAGTCATCTTTTTTTCACTTCCCTTTATTATACACACCTCAATAGTGGTAAAACCACAGTCACGCCAGTCTTTACTCATACAGCACATCATCTCAGTGTTTCTTTGCACAATAGCTGCCCGTCTCACAGTAGCTCCCTGCAGCTGTCCACCATGCCTAACATTCTGCCCCGGCTGGCCAAACAGCAGCACACCACTGAAGTCCTTCCAGTTTCAAGGCAGGAATTCTCCCCCTGTCTGGGGGAAAAGTCTCCAATAAACTGACCTATATATTATGGGCAGCCCCCCAGGCCTGTCTTTTCTTCTCCTTCTCAAGTCTGCAGCAGCCGTAACAACACATTAGCAGCAGCCACACTTAGCCGAGCCAGGCCCGGGTGTGGTTTCTAATGCTGGCTGCTCCCAGGATGTGAAACTGAGCGGTGCAGACAGTTCTTTGGACCTGAATGAGGCTGGTTTTTGCTGTTGTTGTTGGCTCCTGAGCTTTCAGCCGGTCATGGGGAGGGGTTTGGCTTGGTGAGCCACAGACATATGGTTGAGGGAAATCTCGTAAGGGCCAAAGGTCACAGGAGGTCAGTCTAACCTCCTGGCCCCTGGTTGATTTATCATCCCATGGTTAACTGAGAAGGGGTCAAAGGCCGTACTGTATCTGTTGGGAAAGGCCGGGACTATAAGTGTTTTCGAAGATGGAGTTAAGAGTAGAGAGAGAAAGAGCGAGAGCAAGAGAGAGAGAGAAAGCCTTGGGTTTCTATAGATTAATTTAGAAACAAGATTCTTCAGCTCTGCTGCATTTTCCACAGCATGATCCTGGACAAACCAAAGTATAACATCTGTAAAACCAGGACACTGTTGTGATGATTGTTTGACTTTTTACCCAGTCATGACCATAAGACTTGAAACTCAAGCTATATCCTTTGACCAATAGGAACGCTACATCATGAAAGTCCAAGACTATAGAAACCTTTTTTTTTTTCTTCCTGGCACCACAATGTTTGACTCCAGTGGAATCACAGGTGTGTGTTTATTGGGTGTTTTATGATGGTTGTGAGCCAGATGAAGCCAATCAGAACAAAGTGGAACATTCAATGCTATGCATAAGGAGCAAGAGAGGGAATGTTAAATATTCTTTGGTACTTGGGGGCAGGGAGGGCAGCGAGGTAAAACAACTGTCCTGCAGGCAACTGCCGGCCTCAGCTATTTCAGGACGGTCCCTGACGGGCTGCCTGGCATCAGCTGCTGTTGACATTGTTTGTCACAATCTGGGTCGATTCAGTACAAGTACACACACACACACACACACACCTGTTGGCCCATATCTGCTTTCATATAGCGCTGCTGGGCCCCAACACGCCTGGGCCTCTCTGGACAGGTGGCTCTCACGCACCCCCGGGGTGGGCAGACAGGGCCACACAATCTGACAACTACCACTGCTGCACCAGCTACAGCCTCCCTGCTGGGCTCCTGTTTTTTT
>NC_024312.1:13825267-13828910 GCF_000523025.1 Cynoglossus semilaevis
TAGCCGCCAGCCACACTTAGCCGAGCCAGGCCCGGGTGTGGTTTCTAATGCTGGCTGCTCCCAGGATGTGAAACTGAGCGGTGCAGACAGTTCTTTGGACCTGAATGAGGCTGGTTTTTGCTGTTGTTGTTGGCTCCTGAGCTTTCAGCCGGTCATGGGGAGGGGTTTGGCTTGGTGAGCCACAGACATATGGTTGAGGGAAATCTCGTAAGGGCCAAAGGTCACAGGAGGTCAGTCTAACCTCCTGGCCCCTGGTTGATTTATCATCCCATGGTTAACTGAGAAGGGGTCAAAGGCCGTACTGTATCTGTTGGGAAAGGCCGGGACTATAAGTGTTTTCGAAGATGGAGTTAAGAGTAGAGAGAGAAAGAGAGAGAGAGAAAGCCTTGGGTTTCTATAGATTAATTTAGAAACAAGATTCTTCAGCTCTGCTGCATTTTCCACAGCATGATCCTGGACAAACCAAAGTATAACATCTGTAAAACCAGGACACTGTTGTGATGATTGTTTGACTTTTTACCCAGTCATGACCATAAGACTTGAAACTCAAGCTATATCCTTTGACCAATAGGAACGCTACATCATGAAAGTCCAAGACTATAGAAACCTTTTTTTTTTTCTTCCTGGCACCACAATGTTTGACTCCAGTGGAATCACAGGTGTGTGTTTATTGGGTGTTTTATGATGGTTGTGAGCCAGATGAAGCCAATCAGAACAAAGTGGAACATTCAATGCTATGCATAAGGAGCAAGAGAGGGAATGTTAAATATTCTTTGGTACTTGGGGGCAGGGAGGGCAGCGAGGTAAAACAACTGTCCTGCAGGCAACTGCCGGCCTCAGCTATTTCAGGACGGTCCCTGACGGGCTGCCTGGCATCAGCTGCTGTTGACATTGTTTGTCACAATCTGGGTCGATTCAGTACAAGTACACACACACACACACACACACCTGTTGGCCCATATCTGCTTTCATATAGCGCTGCTGGGCCCCAACACGCCTGGGCCTCTCTGGACAGGTGGCTCTCACGCACCCCCGGGGTGGGCAGACAGGGCCACACAATCTGACAACTACCACTGCTGCACCAGCTACAGCCTCCCTGCTGGGCTCCTGTTTTTTTCTTTTCTTTTGTTTCCTCTGATGGTTACACACACTGTATGTAATAAGTACACCCTGTATGCACAATAAGGCACACATGGATATAAGAGGGCTCCGGGGCCAAATCTGGCAACCTGACCGGGATTGTTGGCCCACAGAGAAAGCTGTAACCTCTGCAGGAATGTTATAACTTCTGGTGCTGCATATTTTTATTTAAAGAACTGCAGAAGTGAGACCTTGATTGACCTTTGTCATGTAGTTGTGACAGGAAGTGCAGTGATCTCCCTGATCACTTCATCCAAGGTGTGGAATTTTCACAAATGACATTTCCTGTCCGCAAAAGCCAAGTTAATTGAATTTATATCACCATAAGGCATTTCAGGTCACTTTTCCTATAGAAAATCCTCGCTGTGTTCTTTTAATAAATATGTATATGTAAAGGTTAGCTTTTTTTTTGCTCAAAAAAAAAAACCAAAAAAACAAAGCAATTTATTTTGTGGAGCTAAAATGGCACACAATTAGCCAAGAGTTAGCCTAACGTTATCTCAGACATGCTTATTCTGTTGTCAGTTAATTTTTTTTTTGCTCAAAAAAAAAACCCAAAAAAACAAAGCAATTTATTTTGTGATGTCCAAAGGTACACAAATACTATAAAGTACAAAGAGTATACTATAAATTCCTAAAAAAAAAAACCAAAAAAACCCCAAAATATTATTGAATATTTTTGAAAACCTTTCCAGAATCCTATTAACATAGCATGTTGCGTTCAGAATTTTAAGCTTAAAAAAGGACATAGCTTCATATATATAAAATGTTTATATTTTTGTCTTTATTCCTGGTCGTGACCACAGGCTCAGTGATGAAGTAACACACATCAAGGTCAAATACTTAACCACACACTTAGCTACACAATCTCTGATGGTCAGATTTTACTGTCCAGTCTGTCTGTGGGACAGTGTGTCCCTTGTATTCTTCACTTAAATGCTTTCTCAGATCTGCTTTTAAGTTAGGTTCCTGTGTACTTCGAAGATCAAACTGTCTTTTGAAGTACAGATCTCTCTCTCTCTCTCTCTCTGTCTAGCCTTAAGATGAAAGAGGAGCATGGGGTGATGGACTGAGAGTGGCCTGCACAGGCGGAGGTAGCTATGGGGTCTTTCTCTCTCTGTCTCTCTCTCTCTCTCTTTCTCTCCTCTCTCTTTCTTTCTCTCTCCCAAAATCCCCCGGCAATGATAGAAACCAGAACTGGACTCAGTGCAGCAGCGTTCTGTGGCCCTTCAGCTCAGGCCGTCTCTCTGCCTAATTGAAAATGACTTTGCTCTCCACCTTCCCCTGCTCCTACTGTCCTCCTCCAGCCCTTTCTCCCTCCCCTGTTTGTCTACACTCCCCCCTTTCTCTCTCTCTCCCACTCTGTTCAACACCGCTCCCTCCTTCTCAGCTTTGGGCTGTGCTGTTCTTGGGACATCCTGAGTATGTATTGGCCTTTGGAGGCAAATATAATTGAGTGGTAATATGAGAAGTATTCTTCTTTTCCTCAGAGTGCCTCCTTCAATGGGATACAGTATATTCAAGTATGAAGAGGGCGAGGCAGGCCTGATGTTTTTTTTTTTTTTTCTTTCCACTTCTCTGTGCGGAGTGATTGCAGTGTGAAAGGAATGTGGTGAGATGATGAGATGAGGAGATTTTATTTGGATGGAAACTCCATGCCTTACCTTGACCCAGCTCAGCTCAGGAGTAGACCAAACAAGTCAGGAAGAAAAGGTTGGAGACAGGTTTTCACACTCCAGTGAAAGCAAATTGTGGAACAGATGAGCTGGTAATCCAATTCTTCCTGAGCCACGAGAACAGACCGGAGTGTAATGAAACAGACGTTTATTATTTACAGCAGAGCTACAGTGCAGAGGGTATACGTGAAAACCATTTCCATCATTCTCTATGACAGCAGCCTTTCTCTCTCTCCAGGTTGATCATTCCACATGATAATAAATAAAATATAATAAGGCATTGTATATATATATATATATATATATATATATAAATATATATATACATCTCTTATAAAACTGTACAGGAGAAAAAATACCGACAGGCCGATATGTATGGAGGTTGTGAACAAGCAGAGTCATTACACCGACAGGAGAGTTTTCATCACAGCAAAAATTACGAAAATAAACTGTAGTGCAGAGAGAGACAGAGAGCCTCGGCTCCCTCTCTTGTTCGCCCCTCTTTTGTGTGCACGCATCCGTCTTTTTAGGAATGTGAATGCTATAATTACGGGAGGCCTTTCATACAGTAGCTACATAGTTGAGTTATTTTCTATTTTCTACTTCCTACATGCCTCGCTGTCCTGTCTGATAAACACAATGAGTATGGGAACACAGAGAGCGCTTTTGTCTTTCTATTGTAAACGCGGCCTTGCGGCGGTTGCCCGATATTTCCCCAACATTTCACACAGACTTAGTGCTGCGGCTGCTTAAAGCCCACTGTTTAAACTGTGCACATTTTCCAGTGGTTTCTTTTCATTAGAAGCTCATGGTAGGTAATCTCCTCT
>NC_024312.1:13829018-13867993 GCF_000523025.1 Cynoglossus semilaevis
CAGGAATTCAGCACTTAATTAGCTCATATGAGAAAAAAAATAATCAGAGCTTTAATGGACTTCAAATTGCACCCAGAAGTGTGAGCCCCTCAGGCAGGACGGGTATTAAATGACAGAAGTCTAGATATTATTACATTTCTGGAATATTTAGCTGTTTGTTTCACAAACAGGGATCGTGCCATAACGTCTGACTGTGTTCCCCTGACACAGCACCAGTCTGGAGAGCATCACATCGGCTATTTTTATCAGCCCTAATGCCGCTGTAAATCAGCACCACGTTAACCCAGACCCACCCTGAACATATTTCTTCAGTTCCATGTCTTCCACGCCAGCCTTCCACTTCCTAACATGGGGCAAAGTCAACAGATAATCTGCTTTTCCCTCCTCGTGTTATTTGATCACTACTAACAAACACTCTCTGCAGCCTGAGTACAGTCAGAGCGAGATGGATATGCGGCTGTGGAAATAACCCTGTTGTGTACTTGGTGTGGTTGGTGCCAAGATAATCAGGAGGATTTGAGGAATGCCTCTGCCAGGGCTGGACTCTCTTTTTCTCCGTGTCTTTGGGGAACCTGAGTGCTTTGATTGCTTTATGGCTTTATTACTGGGTTAGTTAGCTTTGGAATAATATTTGGAGTAGAGGAATGCAGCTCAGTGATGGGCTGCACATGAATTAGGATGGTTTGAAGAGCACAGTTTTGAGGTCAATGTTATAACTTTAAATACATTAGATTCAGTGTAAATGACTTTGTGGTGCAAGGTAAGACGAAGGGCACAGAGTCCTCGGGTAGAAGAGACAGCCGCTTAAAGACATGCACACAAAAAGGCCAAACTATTCAAGTTTAGCCCTCACTCTGAGCCACCACAAGCCCAGTGGCCTATTAACGTTTGTTCTGTTCTCAGGGGTCTAAAGTATTTGGGACATTTTCTAAGAAGAGGAGAAAATTACAGTTCCCTTTTGAATTCTGGGGCCTCTGTGTCTGGGGCCAGCCTTAGTGCAGTACTGCCCTTACTACTGTGACGTGACAGTGCCTTCAGGGCCCCTCATCCATGCTGGTGCCCATACATTTCTGGATGGTCACCCTACGGAGGGAGGGCCTCGATGTCAGCTCTGGTTTGGGTGGAAACTGTTGCATCAGTATCCGCAGGACTGAGTCCATCTTCTGGTCCATCAGATGAACCTGGAGACACAGAGAGGAGGGGAAAAGGTACAGTCAGTGAAAAGACTCTACGACGATCATTACGAAGAACAGGAAGTGAGTGATACAGAACCAAGAACGTTGACACATTTGTGTCTCGGCTTCAAAAACCATCTGCCTCTTTAATGTTGAATGACTGAGCACTGCAGGGTGTAATGACACGTTAGTCTGTCGGTCGCTGTCTACCTGCTGAAGCCACTCATTACAAAAGCTGTTGAGCCATATGATCCGTGAGTGGGCGGACAGACGGTCGAACACAGGCCACTGCTGTTTACATGCTGCGCCCAACTGTAAACACAGGTGTGTCGCTCGGCAGAAACATGTCTGACGAGGCAGCGCCCTCTAACCACACTGGGAGGGCAGAGAATCTCTATCTCCAGCTGATGGGATGGGTCTCATGCTCACGTTTACATTTGGCTGAAGTTGTTTTTCTTCAGATAGATCCTTCTTCATCTGTCATTTGATTAATTTAACATTGTTTTTTTTTTTAAGAAAAGCTTTGATTGAACTAAACCAAAGTGTCAAAGGTCAGTGTGTAAAGTTAGAAAAGAGTCTGATGTTTTCAGATCATTCAAAAGATGATTTCTTCATGTTGCATTTGATGACAAATGCAAAAAGACACTAAATAAAATACTAAAAAAGATACCAAAAACAAAATGTGACACTTTGAATCACCTTTTTTTAAATTACATAGTAGAATTATTTCCAAATAATAAGACTAAAATTGTTCTTAGTCCTAATTAGATTTTTTTTCATGTATGCTGATGATGCTGTGACAGGTCCTGCAGAAAAACCCTATGAAAACACATCAGGTCACAGGTCACCAGGAATTCTGGACAGACACATTATGGGCTGGACACAGATTCAGCCCGTGGGCCACCAGTTGATGATCACTGGTCTAGATTTCAGGAAAAGACGGTTTGAGAAAAAAATGTGAAAAAAAAGTGTGAAATCTGTGGACTGTATGTAGGAAGTGAAAATTCAGCAATGACTAGGCACTGTAAAAAAAACTTCTCTAAATATATAATGTAAACAACACTAGTGCAGTTGAACCATTTTAGAAACACCACATTAAAATGGAAACATAAGGGCAGGTGGCTGCACTTTGGTCAGGCTCCCATGGAGCAGGAGGGGGCACTGGGGGCAGTCCTGTCAGAGAGTTGACCCTTCAGTTACTACTATTCCAGCCCTAGGCCACAGGCTGCCTGTATATTGTAACTGATGAAAGGATAGCAGGCTGCTAACGACCTCGGTGCAAAAGCTGCAACAACCACAGGACATTGACAACAGCCATGAAACAATTGTTTATTCCATGTGCCTTTCAGTGACTGAGTGGCTCCGGTCACCACAGTGAGGGCTGTCTGTCTCCCTTTCCTCCTGTAGGTGGAGTTAATCAGTGTGATCACACACACCTGTGTCTGTCATTAGTCTCACTGCTGTCACCTGGTGTCCTGGGTATATATACCTCTCTGTCTTGGTGAGAGCGTTGGTTTGAGTGGATGCTGTGTGTGCTGTTGCAATGTTAGTAGTGTTCTGTGTTCACGCCTTGAAGTTTTGCTCTTTGTTCCTGAGTTCCTTGTACACGTGACCCAGTGAGTGTTGTGGTTTTTATACTTTGACTGAATTCACTGAAGAGAGTCTTCCTTGTGCTGCATTTTGGACCAAAACATGCTTTTTTTAATTTATTTTTTGAGCAGTGTGTGGCCGTTACTGCACAACTCAACATCAAACTGATGATGATCACTGACTGGGAGGTTGTTTCAGTCACAACATAACGGAGTTAAAACTGTGCTGCTAAGAATGCAGTCAAACCACTGACATCACTGCTGACACTCCAGTCCAGCACTCCGTGGCACTGACATTTGCACACTCACAGCCAATGCAGTGACACATAATCATTTGTACAGTCAACACACACTCACAAAAGAAAAACAAAATTCGGAATGCAAAGTCTTCAAAGGAATTATTTCCCCTCCTCACGGCCCTGGCCTTGGTCTTACCTCTGTACTTATCTAGTTATCTTGGCCTTCAGACAGACTGGCTGTCTTATACGTGCGCAGACACAAACATCATACAATGGATCTAATGGCTTAAAGAAACCGATTCAATGATAGAGACGGTGCTTCGTAAATCAAACACTGAACAGCAAACGCACATCAAAGAGCCAGAAGGAGTCACGCAGCAGGAAGAGCAGACACTGATAGTGAACAACCTCAGTCCGACTGGGGTGTTTTGTTGACCGGCCACATTCAGACAGTTCACATCAATGACATCTTTGTTAATAGGGGTGAGGGTCCGGGCCCCTTCTCTCTCTTCATGTTTTAGTGCGTGCGACTGACGAACCCGGACACTTTTATAGCAGAGCAGGGCATTTAACAACATTTATTGTCGTTGAAATATGAGCCACGATAGGAAGCATAAATTTGGAAGTACACGTCAGAAAAGAGAATGGAGTCACATCGTTTCATGCAGGTCACAGTCGCACATAAACAACTGGGCCCTTAAAAAATGTCAGAGTCAGGAAGAAATGTGTTTGTTAGAGCTGTGTTTTTTTTTTTGCCAACAAACTTCTCTTTTGGCAGCTGGAAGGCAGGTCAAGCGTCTCCATCTTGTGACTTCAAAACTTATTTTTAGTATTACGCAGTTGCTACACTTAGCGGTTGTAATCTTTAGGTCATGTGTAAGGTCCTGTGAAAGTCCACTGGCTGCTCGTGAGAGTGATTTTCATCAATTACTTGTAAATACTGGATTACTACGACTTATGCAATAAAAAAAACTAAAACAAAACAAAACCAAATATTACGGTTTTTTCCCCTTGAGATTTTACAATGACCTAAATAGTTCATGTGCTCAGTGGGTGAAGCACATATGAAGCTTAGAGAATAATAGGCTATCATGGACACATTGGGCAGAAATCTCTCTTGTCAACATTCTCCACAGAGCTTATGAAGGAATCAGGCATTTGAACACAAACAGAAATCACTTGCACCAATAACAACTCCATTAGACTCATGTGTAACAGATACACTTGTTGTGGTCACTTGTTACAGGTTCACAAACTGTCTCATCAAACAAAGGCCTGTGGGTTTGTGTTTGCATGTCGTAAGAGAACACGTAGTGGGTTTTTTTACACGTGGGTAAAAAAACACAAGCTAAAAAAAGAGAGAGAAGGAAGTTGATGGTGGACCTGGGGATTTCTTTTTTACTTTCCAGAAATTGATTCTTTAAATGTCTGTGTAGGTTCTCAGTCATCCAGGTCATCTTATCCAAAGACAGTTTCATCGAGGGCAACTGGACGGAGTTCTTCAGTTCTTCAGTTCTGAACTGAAGAAGTCTCTTGGAGTTTTGGATTCTTTAAATATTTTTAGTTCATTCAAAATGAGTGTGGGATAAAAAAAAACTCCTCTCAGTTGGATGTGATCAAAAAAGAGATTCTCTTGCTTAAATGCTGACAGCACTGTTGCTATGCAAATAACCAGCTCAGTTCTGCTGTCCTTTTCATTACTACCAAGTTTGAAGGCGGTATTTCTGTGATCATGTGATATTTTCTTTCTTTCTTTTTCTTTCTTTTTTTTTTACAAAAACTACATACAAACTTACTACAGGCACAGACTAAAAACCAATGACGTAAATGTCTGTCCTCCACTTCAGTTATTACTGACTACTGAAAAGTTAACAGGAGAAAAACACTCATTTTCTCTATTAAAACACACACTTATTACAGCAATTTAAATTTATTATTGACCTTCAAAAATATTATTGTAAGCATTTTCTTAAAGTCACACACACTTAAAGTAACTGTTTCACACACTCCAACAACAGACACTTTTTTTTTTGTCTTTAAAATTTGTCTTTGAATGTTTCTCAGACATTGAGACTTTAGTCGTTCTTTTTAAAAATATTTGACATTTAAATGTTCTGTGAGGGGGTTTTGTCTTCATTCAGTCGTCCACCTTGTGCCGTGTGCAGATGCTTTGGTTGGGCGTCCCCGCTGCTGTGTCACACATAAACACATGTGATCACATGACAGGTGACGGTGCAGCTGTCCCTGCTCTGACCACAGACAACACATGGGACAGTCACCAACAGGCCTGACACTTCAGCAGCAACAGGCCTTTCCTTTAACCTAGATACCGTCCCTCGGACACGTCCATGTGCTGGACTCTAGTATCTGCCCTGTTTCACCAGGGCCGACCCATTACAGTAGATTATGAGGACAAATCTGAAGACCAGGCTGCACACCATAGAGATGTAGTAAGGATAATATCAGGGTTTCATCAGTTTTATCGTTGCATCAATGTGAAGGTAATGGGACAACAGTGAGAGGACAAACAGCTTCTGTTCACACAGAAACACCCTTCCTGAATCACCTTCCTGCCCCCCCCCCCCCCCCCCCCAAATCGTCTGTCTGTTGTCTGCTACAATGTACGACAACAAACAAACACACAAACATTACGTACACACACTTGTTTAACCAGCCGTCAACAAGGAGACGACAAAGAAAAGGCATTCTTTGTCTAGACAAACAGTGGAATGATTTTCAGTAATCCACATGGAACTACACGGCAAACAAATCCATCTCAGTCTTCAATGACAAAAACAACTCTTGGTAGCAATGCATGACGTTGATTGGCCACGTGGGTGTTACTTGAGGAAGTGGGTTGTGGGTCGTGACCCAAAAAGTGGGTCAAAGGGAAATAGATGAAATGATGAAGACTGGATAATAACAATGTAATTCCAAGTTATTTTTAATGAAATTAAATAAGACTTTAATTCAGTCTTATTTAATTCAATCTAAATGTGTCACAGCCTCATGTATGTCTCTGTATACATCAATGGATAATATTTTATAATATATTATGATATAGTATAATATTAAATGATATTAATAATAATAATGTTCAATAACAGTTCCCAATAAAAATACTATAAAAAAAGATTTTTTTTTCTTTTTTTAAATGAAAAAATTACATTGTCATTGTGTCTTACATTGATTAAAAATTAAACTACTTTAGTCAATGATTAGTCAAAAGTCACTGTGTGTGTGTGAATTATTTTGCTATTTCTCAACTGAATGTAAAACAGACCAACCTGAAATGACAGTTGCCCTAACGCAGCATAAATCTGTCGTAGAACAGATAGCTTATCCACTCTGGTTGTAGCAGTTGCTGACTGTGGAGTCAGGCCAAACCATGACAGGATGAGATGAAATAAAACACAGATACCATCGACGTCATTATCACACAGCTCCATGTTGTGTGGTGAAACACGGGCTAATTAAAGTAACCAGCATGAGAATAAGGAGAGATTATCGTCAGAGTCCGACATCCATCATGTCACAGAGATGTGGGTGACACACGTCTGATTTATGAATCTACCTGGAGACTGATTACACCGGCTGTGATGAGGAGCATTATTTCACAGACAGTCACTTATCTCTGACATTTATTGTTCTTAAAAACAGTTTGTGTGTGTGTGTGTGTGTGTGTGTGTGTTATTTCCACTGCTGCCAATGCTTGGTCATTGTGTGAACACTGGGTTTCTTTATCTCGCTGTAACACTGTAAGGTCTCATTGTTGTGGAGTCCATAAAGGCCCTTTGAATATCGTGTGTTGTGACTGGTGTTTAATTTAGGATTAGACATAACTTTAAATGAAGCGCACATTTACAAATGAAACATTTACATGAAAGAGGTTTAATAATTTAGAGGTCAAAAGGTCAGTTATTACATTTTTTTTTTTTTTGAAAAGCCAACTTATATGTCATGTTCAGCAGCACTGACTCAATAACACACTTTACTGACAGACCAAAAAGCAATTCACAGTGCCACCTGTTGGGGAATTAAAATGCCTGGAGAAAAGCTAATAAGCTGCTGCTGCTGTGTACTGTTGTACAACTACTGACATATAGACAACTGACCATAAAACGTACTGACTGAGGATTTTGAAATGGTGAAGGTTGGAAAAGAGAAGACGAGACAAGAGAGGGCAGGAGTCTGGTCGCAATCTTTCTCTAAATATTCAACACTGACACAAAGGTAAATAAAAACACACCGCCTTGGAAGAACAAACACATTCACCTCCTCTTTTTGCCATGTCTGTTTGGTTGATCACTTTGAGTGAACTTGATAAAAAGAAAAAAAAAGGAGAATAGACTGTAGGGCTGCCAGAAAGAAAGACTACCAACCCCTGGAATGTCTTGGCATGTGTGTCCGACCAGGCTGTGCTATTCCACAAAACAAGATTCCCGTCATTGAAATGCTCTTAATCACAGAGACAATGGAGACGGAGGAGGACAGAAAGAGGAGATAAGACAGGAGGAAATAACTGCACAGATCGCTGTCCTAGCACAGAGTAATGAGTGTGTAATGCAGCGTTCACGTCTGCGTGACCCCAGATGGCCCACAGCCTCAAGCTGTGTAACACCAGATTCAAACGGGCCTTTTTTTCTTGTGACTGTACTCACTCATAAAACAATAGTGTGACACAAACAACGTCCAGTCCACATGGAGAGAAATTCTTTGAAATCCCACAGGATCTTTGACTTCACACCATTTTTTCCTTGACATCTTTTTCTCCTTTGTTAAGACTTTCTCCAGTAGAACACATGGGGCAACAAGTGCTGAGACTGAATACTGCAGGAAGTTACTCACACCCTGTGGAGTTACTCACATCCATAAAGTTATATATTAAGCCTAGGTGTCCACAATAAATTATTAGCATTTTTTCTTTTTACTTTTTTTTACCATTCACATCAGCTTAATTTGACCTTGATGTAACATGTGTTACCAGCAGTGCAAACTAAATGGGAACTCTGTGTTATCTTAATGAACAATCAAGCTAAAGAAACAAATAAAGATGTGCATCACTTACCACTCACACTGGCTTCAGGCCACAGAGTCACTACTAAACCTCCCACCAGATCCAAATTATTATTTTTTTGTTTTAATTTCCATTTGAGTTTCACATCAAATCCACTGATAAACAAAAACAACAGCAGGAGCATGTTGAGGATTCAAAGAAAATAAATGGTGTGTGTGTGTGTCCTGCTGTTCCCTACCTGCCACAGTCACGTCTGGAATCTGCTTTTGTTATATGTGAACATCAAACCCAAACCCCTGGGAGTTTCTGCCAGAGTTATTGGAAATGCCATCAGTGTAATGAAACATTATCACTTTCAGCTGAGACGATGGACTGATTTTTGGGTAGACATAATAACAAATTCCATCAAATAAATTAACTTTAATTTTGTTTGTTTCTGTCCTGTGTAGTAACTCACTACATGTAAAAATCTGAAATATTTTTTCGGTCAATAATCTGTCCTTAATCTTAAACACAGCCTGCAGCTAACTGCTGTGTTAATGAGTAACAAGCTAGGCTAACCAAAAACAACAAGCTATTAAATGAGCTTTTTTATTTTGAAAATATAAAATAAATTAAAATGAGAAATTTAGTTAATATTCTTTTAGGAAGGACAGACTTGTAGATACACACACACACTCACACACACACAGATCCTTAACACAATGGACAATGCAGAAACAGCAACAGAGGGTGTACACACTGGCCTCGCTGGTGGGCCAATAACAAGCTAGCATTACACAGAGGTCATCATTATCATCACTGTGACAGGGCTGCATGAATGGAGAATGGAGATCAGGGGCGTAAGGGAGGGAGGCGAGGAGCCAAAAAGTAAAGAAAGAGGGAATTTTTTTTAAAAAAAAGCCAGAAGAAAAGAGGAATAAATTAGAATGGAGGATAAAAAAATCGACACTGACGGCTTTTGTCTGCCGGAGTTAACACACACACACGCGGCAAAGACAGCCACCCACACTTGTGCCGATGTTGTGAATGAAGTATCCGTTTTTGAAAATACTGAGTGAACTGTGAATCCAGTGAGTGACATTTCCTATCAGGCCACCTTTTCTTCTGATAGAAAATGTTACAGTTTGCAACAAAAGTGAAGGAATCCTTTGTGCATCGCAGGCAGTGGGAGACGGGAGGGAAGTTTGTCCAAGGACAGAGTTATCTCAGGGTGCACCGTAGACATGGATCATTTCTGATTGGATTACTCCTTCACTCTGCTGGTTTTTGAATCGGACTTGATGGAGAAAACATGCACAGCAGCTGCACTGGACACTCAGACTGTTGGATTGTAACTTAGGAGTAAAACATTTTCAGAGTCTAATCAGTAACAGCAGTGATGTGCAGTATCCTACAAATATATTCATATATACTAGTGTTTCCAAAACTTTTTTTTCTGGGGACCCATATCTTAAAAGTCACAAACCTTCATGACCCAAGTCAATAGACACATGATGTGAGACTTCCCCCCAAAAAACTCTTGCGACCCACCTGAGGGGAATACACAAAAAAAGTTGCCTCTTGTTGTCACAGTCCTATTATGTCATGCAGGATTTTGTACTTTGTTTTTGCACGCAGTTCTTGAAGGAAAACTTTGCAGTATAACTAACAGAACTTCATGGCTGCACACTCTACTCTGTGCAGTGTACGACACAAAACACAGGCCCCAGCTTTGAGCTTGAAATTCAATTTACGCAGCATATTTAAAAACAGCACAAGCTGACCAAATAGTTTTATATTATGTTCAAAGGAACCTTGTAAAATAAAATATACAAAAACAAAGGACCAGGATAAACAGCATGAAAGAGAAAGGCAAACAGAAGAACAGACATATAATTGTTTTATGACCATTGTGAACCGCTGGTTATGGGGCCAGAAGAAGAGATGGATGTATAAATGGATGGATAAAAGCTGGAGGAGTAGAAATAAGAAGGAGGAGGAGGAGGTGGAGGGTCAGGCCAACTTCAAACAGCCCTGCTGCTGTTTTTTCATCACTGTTTTTGCTGCCTTGTGTTGAATCATCTGCTGGACTCGAGACTTGTGTTCAGTGTCTGGGCCTTGACAAGGATCGTGAAACGTGATAGCATTGAATCATCGGTGTGTTCGTGTGGATCGGTGTTTCATCAAAGAGCGTTGAATGTATTTGTGTATTTGTCAGAGGTGTGGACTCGAGTCGTATGACTTGGACTTGAATCAGACTCAAGTCATCAATTTGATGACTTTAGACTTGACTTGACAAAATGTGAAGAGTCTTGCAACTCGACTTTAACATCAATGACTCGTGACTTCACTTGGACTTGGAGCCCTTTGACTCGACAAGATTTGATACTTTCTTCAAAATCCAAAGATTAGAAAGTAAGTTATTAAGGATCTCTCATCTCAATTGCAGGACAACCAATGAGGAAGAGCTGTCAAACAACGTGTGGGTGAGAGAAAATGATCGTGTTGTTCGGATTTAAAAACTACGAGGTGGTCGACAAAAAACAAGTGTC
Source organism: Cynoglossus semilaevis (assembly GCF_000523025.1). Lineage (NCBI taxonomy): Eukaryota > Metazoa > Chordata > Actinopteri > Pleuronectiformes > Cynoglossidae > Cynoglossus > Cynoglossus semilaevis. The sequence continues at coordinate 13,839,573 of NC_024312.1, forward strand.
AGTGATCTGTGTAAATATATTATTATTTTGTTTAGAAGGACTCGAAATGACTCGACACAGAAACGGCAGGACCTGACTTGACACCTTTCAGTCTTGACTTGGACTCAACTTGGACTTTGCCTGTCTTGACTTGAGACTTGAATCATATAATCAATCATCAAATAAATGTAAAGAAACTTTAAAAAAATAACATACAAAATGTTTTTTTCATACACATTTTTGCATACATTTATGTTTTAAGATGTCATTTAGTTTTTCAAACTAAAAACTAAAAACAATGAAACCCTTTCTCCCTGTAACACCAATCTGCTCTGTGCAGTGCGGCCATTTGGACATGTATTAAGACTCTTGAATTCCCTTCTGAGTGAATGCCTCGGAGAACATTGACGGTGCAGGGTTCCTTTCATGCCGTCACGTAGCTGTTCCCTAACAGACACACGGTGCATCTTCACTGTTCATTGGAGGTGAGCTGAGGTTACGCTACGCAGACGGAGTTAGAATGAGGAGGAGGGTAAGCGAGATGGACAGATTATGTGAATGAATCCTAAACCATTGTGTCAGCTGGCCTCAAATTCACTAACCCATCAAGCAACCAACCTCCTCCATCGGGGGCCTCCGTGCCAACTGGAAAACACAGCTAACCCAGCTCAGATTCACCACGGGCCAAGTCGGTGCCAAGGAGAATGGATTCACTTTAATGCTGGCAGATACAGTATGTTCTTTGTGTTTGTAAGAGAGAGAGAGAGAGAGAGAGAGACTAAATGAGGGGTGAAGTTGGATGGGCGTTTTGTGTGGGGATGCACCGAGAGAGGGAGTGAAAGAGGGGAAATAGTGGTTATGTTTTAGAGAACAGGAAACCAACTGAGAGCACCTGATGCACATGATAAGTATCAAGGGCCGTGCCACGTGCCACTAAACTGCAGCCAAAGCTCTTTTCTGCAGGGTGGGGGGGAGGGGGGATGAGGAGGGTGGTGGTGATGGTGGTGTGTGCAGAGTGGGGTGTGTACCGGCTAATCTCTCCTCTGAGTGGGCGCACACTCAAAGCTCCTTTTGTTTCTGAGGGCTACTTTCACAAGGACGTACAATCCCCCATGGCCACTCCCCACTCCCCCTCCCCTCCCCCCTCCTCATCCTTTTCTTCTGCTCTTTCTTTTTTATCTCTCGCCTGTTTGGTGCCGACTCCTCCTCTCTGAGACGCCGTGGGTATTTGATTTATTGATCATTCTGTTAGACATGACGGCAAAGTGTGAGGAGGAAAGTTGGTGTGTGTGTTCGTTAGGGACCGTGCGCATTCCCGGCGTGTGTGAGTTATACGCACACATGAGAAGTGTGTAAAACACCGTTGGTCTTTCATGTTTGTCAGACGATAAAAAAGTCGTAAGTTGAAGGAGCCCTGAGAGAGTGTTGTATGAGGGAGAGGCTTTGATGTCACAGAGGAGGCACGTTAGTGCGTTTTACGTTGACAGATGTGAAGGTTTGGGAAAAGTTACCTTCAAAACAGAAAGAAAATCAATCATGCAGAGTGTACACAAGCAACAACAAAAAAAAAAAAGCAAAAAAGAGTCAAAGTAGGAGCTGCTCAGCAGATCATGTACTGTACGTGGTTATCACGCCACAGAGTTGGAGGAAAAATACTGTAATATTTCCCTTAAACATGATCAGAAAAATAATGTGTGAAAGCCTGTGATTATTTTGTGAATTTAACTCCCAGCAGATTTTGTTTTTACCAAAGGATAAGTTGGAAAACCACCTCAAACCATTTGCGTCCTCTCTTGTATTTGAAACCGATAAAGCAGCGTAACTTTCCAAATTGTTTTGAGAAGCTTGTCACAACACAGAGCAAAATTCTCAACTGTGACCAAAACGGTCCAACTACTCAAAATGGTTTTTAGATGAAAAGTCAAACACGCTGTGGACGAGAAGGAAACGTAGTGGAAGTCTACACAGGCCAGAAATGTTGAGGGTTCCTTGGTCTGGGGGCCGTAAGCAGTTGCCTGGTGGACCATTTGTCCTAAGAGACAGCTGAACATAGTCTGCCTTTGACCAGTTCCCAGTGAGGAGACCGACTTGAGGACAGATCAGAGCTATGTCAACATTTTAGCACTGTGGAAATGTGATTTTGTAATTCTACAAACGTTTGGGCTGGAAACACATTAACACATGATTTATTTGACTGAAGTCTGATAACATTTTTTTTTGTCTTATGAGCAAATACACTGCTCCGAACTGTGACAGCTCCTCCGCAGGACAGTGGTGACTCAACAGGAAGCCACAAACTGTTGTCACTTTTGACTCAGTCACTCTCACAGATTATATTTGTGTGAGCTAACAGTGTAGCATGACAGTGAGATGAGCTCAACATTTTGTATTTTTAAAGACTAACATTCATTTAGTCGTGTGTTCGTCATGTGACTTTGAGTTGGCATCCAGGGTGTGGCCAAACACAGGGGTCACACAGGGGAGCCTTTATACATGAAGCAAACTCCTACCCCTCCATCATCACCCCCGCGGCACACACTCTCACACATGCCTTCTCAATGCCAGCTGCCCCATCCACCAAATGCCCCCTCAACCCCCTACTCACACGCACAGCCATACACCCACACACACACACTCACACACGCACACACACACACACACATCCCTTCCTGTGCCAGGCTGTGGTGGCAGTCAGTGTGGCATCGTCGGCCACCGGGGAGGTGCCATGTTACTACGGCTTCTGCTGTAGGTCCGTCACACTGTGACTTTGTTTAAATCATCAATAGGCCAGTCAGCCTGATATTATAAATGACAAGGGGCGTGCCAGCACTCTGCTCTAGGTTGAGGGCAACCATTGAAATGAATACAAATGGAACCGTGGTTTACACACACCAAAATATCCTCGACAACAAGAGATGTTTTGTTCTCCTGACCTGAACTAAACTCAAGTGTTAAGGGTTTCGTGCAGGACAAAACTCTTCAAGTTTTAGTTTCCATAAAATATTAATGTATTGTTGTTGTTGTTTTTATTTATCTTTTCATAGTTTGGATACACCAGCCTTTTCCACCCAGAAGGGTTTGGATCGGAAACAAAGGAAGAAAAACATTTTTAAAAAGGGAGCATCATATATATATATATATATATATATATATATACACACACACACACACACACACACACACACACATATACTTCTAGTGTCCCAAGGGCATTTGTTAGCCAAATACAAATATAATTTAAACAACTTGTTGTGTTTATCTAACAATGATCAACATACAAAACATACAAAAATCTGTAATTTAGTTAGGAATATAGCAAAAACTACACTTACAATAGCTTACAATATATATATTTTTTAAATATTATGATTGTATGTGATTATATGTGACAAGCTCCTCCCCATAAAAGTCTTGCAACTTGTGACAAACATGACTGGCTCTGATACAGAACAGGATTAAAGATGGTGGTGTTTTATTTTTTTATTTTTTTGTATCCATAGACAGAACCAAAACATCTCACACCAACCCCCACCTCTCAGCTGTCTGCCATGTCCAGACAATGGCTTGGTGCCTGGTGCCATGGCCTCCGATGGCTGCCAGCTGATCACTGGGCGAAGAAGTCAGTCCGACCCCAGCCAACCCCCCTCTCTGTTTTAAGCAGCATTAAAGACATATTTTCACATAGGGGGTCTTATTATATTATATGACCACAGCTGGCCTCAAACACAGCGCACAGAGAAGTGGAAAGAGGACGGCAGTAAAAGCAGTGGAGAGCAGGATGAAGAATAAAGGAGACATTTGTGGCCCTTTAATGCCTTCCAAATTTAGCATCTTCCCCCGTCCCACTCAGCCGCTTGTTTTTGTTATGGTGACGTGTTTCCTCATCAAAGCATGCATGCAGAGAGGAGAAGTGGGGTGAGCAAGGAGACTTGCAGATTTTCTTTCTTTTTTTGGGCTTTCCAAGAAGCGATGTTTTGACGGCATCTCCAAATGCCAGGCCAAGCGAGGGAGGATGATTTCAGAGATGCCTGGAGACTAGAGACGCCTGGTTGACCAGTGACTCTGAGACACATGCAGTTGGTCAGACAATCTGTAAAAGTTCAACAGAGAACGGCTGTCCGTTTACTGTGGCAATGAATTCCGAGACCAGGGAAGTGGGAATTCTGAATTAAGTGGATTATCTAAAAGTTCAAATATGCAAACAGAGCGAAGACGTGAGTGGACGAGGATGTTTACTGCAGCCCGAGAGCCACATTTTTATAATAACTCCATCACTTCTGATTCATGAGCTCACATTCTTTCCTAAAGACCAACAGCAGACAGCCATGCAGACGAGATAAGACCAGATTAAACTATTCTACGCGTGTGACAAGTCAGTCTGGACTTTGCTCAAAGATATGCATAACACAGTAGAATAAAATGTAAATAAGGTTTGGCCTTTACTACGGAGCGACGGAGATTAATTGTCTGCATTTTTTGAGTCTTAGCAACAATCATACTGTAAATTCTTGACAAAAATAGTTTGGTTGAAATCATCCAGGCCCATGGTATACTAAATATTTGCTCACTATTGCCAACACATTACAGTGATAAATGGTTTTTCCTCACAGAGAAAGTGTTTTGTCACAAGGGGAAAAGTGTTCAGTTTTTGAAGCATATTCTTATCCATCCGCTCTCACACAAACAGAAATAGAATTATTCTCTGTAATTCCCCTTCACAGCATCAGTGGCAGCCATTTCAAACTAAAGTTTTTTTACCCCATTAGACTTAACACAACAAGAGTGCAGGCGCAGCCGTGTAGACCCCTTGAAATGTGTAAAAATAGAGGTTTAGTCAGACAGCTGCTGCTCCAAACAGCCAATATAGGACTCGTAACCAGAGCGTTACCATCAGGATCAACAACACGGCCATTAATTTTGATTAATAGTGCTGCCTCAGTGAGGGTATATATAGCATTGAGGGGATGAACAAGACAATCCAGGCATTGACTGAGCCAAAGGCAGGGGTTTTACACTGAGGTTCCTGAAAAGAGCGCTAAGGTGAAAACGTTGGGCTCGCATTTGTATAATCAGTGTCTATGATTCCCAGCCTCCAGCCAATATGGAGAAGTGTATATATATATATATATATATATATATACAGGTCCACAGACCACAGACATAAAGACTGGCTGTCTCACTATATGTTATTCCTGTTTCTCCATCTCGCACAAGGTCCTTCGTCTGCGTCCTCGCTCCTAAATGGTCAAAATGACAGAATAAAGATTCTTAAAGGTCTTATTCAGAGACCTGTTGGTCTGAATGTGGAGAGTGTATGTGGCCTTAATCAGTGAACGCCTGCAGGTAGTTAAATTTCGTTTTAGCTATGGAGCTAAATGGACTTAAATGTCTATTTTTACCATCCATTCCACCTTGGCACACTCTGCCTCCAGTCTGTCAGAGAAAAAGACATAAAGAGACATTGGAAATATAGTCCTTGGTAGTGTACCATTAGTAATACCTTTTTCCCCTCCACTCAGTCTATTTTGGGCTCAGTAAATACAGAATTGTGGCTAAGTGCTAGAAAGAATGAGAGGAAAACTTAACTTCCACATGCAAAGCTGATTATTCAACACTAAGTGTGGATAAAAAGAGACCTGAGCAATTTGATGTGTAATTTTGTCCCGGGTGAGGACTTGTGGTTAGCTTTTAGCAAAGCCACCCAAGAGGCTGAGCGCTTTCTACGGATTGTGTCTAATAATAGAAAGAATAGTTCAGGGTCACTCATCACAACAACGGAGCTCACGCTGTCGTTCCACAGCAGACACAGCACCTCGCACAGAGTTTTAGTTCAAACTTTGACGCCAAAGTAACGGCCATTCTCACAGGGAGGAAAGTCCGACGTAAATGCACAGATATATGAAGTAGCTGTTTCTACTTGACCAGAGACAACATTCCAGTTTACAGGTGCTGCAAGTGAGCCATTCATTTTCAAACAAACATATTCAGTTTGAGCACGCTAGCACTGGGCCACTTCCTGTTTGACCTTGATACTCTTTGATCTTGGACCGTGCCTCAGACGTCAGTACATTCTGCGTGTGATTCTTGAAGGTCAGAGGTCAGGAAGCACGTAGCTAGCGGCTCACGCTTGTTTGTGAACAGTAACAGTAACAAAGTCTTTGTACTTTTCATTTAGTACACTGTAATGTTTTAAGATACAGTGGAACGGAGCTAAACCTTTGGGTTAAAGGTCTGTTTTAAGGGAATCTGTAATAATGTTTGATTGACTGATGGTTTTCCATTAAGTGTAAAAAATACCCCTTAATTAGTCGACTGGAAACTTAGTTGAGTCACATGATTGGTTCCTCCAGTTTGTCTGGAAGTAACAACCTACTTCCCTTGAATCAGTGGAATATAAATGTATGTTAGTAAATTCATGTGACTGACCCCCCCTCCTCCCCCGTCCCCCCGACCAGATAGATACACACTCAACAAAGCCCTGCCTGGTGACACAGCACTAACGGTAGTGAAGGCAGAAAGCTGAACTGATTTCTGGTTCTGGACCAGGCTGCAGGCTCTGAGCTCTGATCCTGATTAACCTCTCCACAGCAGTGAACCAGCAACTGAAATACCTGGGAGGATGCTGTGAGACCGGCGGTAGTCGCAGATGTGCACACAGGAGATAAGCTTGTTTTTATTTAGTCTCCCAGATAATGGGAAGGAGAAGGAAAACTGCTGAACTGCACAATTTTAAATGACAGAATACATTGTTTATTTAACTGGGCTGGCGTCCAGCTGAGTCATCAGGACGAGACCAGATGAGGTCAGAAATATGAGAGTTTTTATGCAAAACTGTTTTAGTGGCATTTCACTTGACTATTGTTTACTCTTATTCAAAGGCATTTAGATTGAAATGATAATAAATAGACTGCAAATGTGTTTTCATGTTATCACTGAGACTGTTCTCCTAACTTTAAATACATTACACAAAGATGTAAGCAAGACCCTCACAAATTACAAAAGTATTTAGAACTAAAATGACTGTTAATGTATGTTGTACCCAGGCAGTAATTAACAAAATGAGAAGTCCTTCAACATTAATGACTTGTTTACTTCCTGCTGCCAACGAGTTAACCTGCAGTGACGGGAAGGATGTCTATCCTGTTTCAGAATATATTTAGTTCAAAAATTAAAAAAAAAGAACTGTTGTATATAATAGCAATGGTTCAGACTAAACAGTTGATATTGTGATGGCTTTGCAAATAAAAACATAGGAAAGGAAGAAGGAAAAAAAAGTTCATTCCAGACAAATACTCGTGTGCTAAGTGCTAAGTCTGCCCCATGAGTATAAATAACTCTTAGTTTAGTAACGAGAAATAAAGTTTAATCTTGATCAAAAAATATAAATTTAACGAGAAATCAGTGATATCTAAAAATCTTGACCCATTCTGTAAGTAGACTGTAGCTAAAAAATCTTTCTCTCTCTCTCTCTCTCTCTCTCTCTCTCTCTCTCTGTCTTCGTGCATCACCTCACAGTTGTGCAGATTGGGAAGTCATCAGTGAGTCTCTCTGACAGACCTGTGGTTCAGGGTTATTGCTGCAGCTATTGAAACACATGCAGCCAGACTCACAGGTGGTGTTTCACTTTCACTCTGGGGAAAAAGACCGGGTGACTGACGGTGATTGGGCTTCCTCTGTCCTTGCACATCTGGAGTGGGCTGAGCAGGGGGAGGGAGAGGGCGGAGGGGGGTGTGAAGGCTGCTGAATGGCCAAAAATGCAACGAAAAAGTGACGGCGTGCATCTGCGCGTCGAAGGCTAAATTATGTGTGATACGGCTCTGATGTTTGAAGAACGTATGAATTGCAGGGTGTTGCATGTCACAAGGTTGAAAGCAGCGAGGACCGCAGACGGAATCTTTACGACGTGATACAGAATGTTCTTCAAGTACAGAATCAGAGAAAAAAAAAGTCAAAGAAAGAAAATGGTAGAAAGAGAAAAAGTTGGCAGCGGGAGGAACGAAAAAAAAAGAGAGAGAGACATGTGCGACACTGCTGCTGCTCTGCCTCTGAGTGGAAGTAAAGTGTGCAGCTGCAACTCCCAGTGACGAATCATTTCCCAGATCTGATCTGTTTAAAGGCGGGAAGGAAATTTCCAGTTACTTCATGTGTAGATTATTCTCCAAAGGACACTGCGGCACTGGCTCAAAACAAACAGGATCATTCTCCTGCGCCTGTAAAACACTCCTCATGGAAAACTTTTCAGATCACCTCACCTCGTGCATATTTTATTATGTTCTGACATTATTATGTCAGTGTTAGTTTTGTGAGATTCTTGTAAAGTTTATGAATGGTGTATGATGTTACACAGCTGACAACGAGTTTCCAAGCCAAGAAAACAAACCATTAGAGCGTTAGAACAGAGTGCGGTGCTTAAAGGCTGGGCCTATGTTCAATCCTTCAGCTGTATGGGATGTTCCAAAAATCACAATGTCCTCCATTATTTCTGGCCATTCGACTAAACTGAACAGAATGAAAAAGATGCCTGACCACGATCGTTGATCCAAACAAGGATCCAATGTGAAGATAACGTTAAAACGAGCAACGGTAACTTCAGTTAGCTCCAGCAACAAATATATTTATGAAGTGGTGAAGAACTGAGACCAGTCTTCTAGGAACTTTAATTCCATTCAAACTGAAAAGACATGAACTAAATCAGACCCTGAAAATCTATGGCGAACAACAACAGAAACAAGGGAAACAAACAGGGAATTTATTTCTAAGTAACAAACCCCTTAGTCTGATGGAAGCTGTGATTGTAGCGGCGATGAGGTGGACATCACCTGAAGACTCCTCTTTGCTGTCACTCTGTAGTAATGGAGCACTCCACAGTTTTTTGGCATGTAGGCTAACGATGTCCGGAATCAAACCGACGGGCCTCCCATTGAAGGATGGCTTTTAAAAAAAAATGCTGGTCCACATTCAACTGATGTTTATGTTTTCATGACCAAAAACAGAAAAGAGAATTAATGTAAGAGAACACTGAGCCAGGGCCTTGAACTTTATTTTTCCTGAGCTGCCTGGTGAGCGGAGCGTCGGAGAAGAGAAGCCGTTCTTCTTCTGTGTGTGTTGGAGCGTGCTTCACAGAAGGCTACCGCTACGTTTGGCAAGGGAGGGGTCTCCCTGACACAGCTGTGCAAATCTTCGTGAGGATCATGTCCGTGTGTGCGCTCTGTGTGTGTGTGTGTGTGTGTGTTCATTTAGACACCAGCACCTGTACAAAATCTCCCTGTCTCATCTCAGAGGCCCCCTAAAGAACTCGACACCGGGTGCTGCTCAAAAGCAGCCTCGCAGAGCCAGATCCAAGTCCAAGAGCAACAGCAGGGCCAGGGGGCCTCCTGCGCTCCTGTGGCACGTGCCTGCCGCTTCTCTAAATCACGACCCGAGATGAAGTTACAGGATTTAGGGGAGGAACGGCTGCTTGCTGGCCCCTGAGCCCTCCTCCACTACTCCTGCTACACACTCGCTGGCTACCCCTGGCCTCATCAAAGGCTCCACTAGATGGAGAGAGGAACTCGATTAGACCTCTGGGTCAATGTTTTTCCTCTAATGGAATTAGCAAAGAGCCAAGTGTGTGAGACGGGCTCCGTGTTTAAGGTGAGTCTTAGAGAGGAGGGAATAGGAAATTTGCTGCTGAATAAGTTGGAAACATACCGATTATTAAAAACATGTCTGCCAATAAACAAAACAAAAAAATAACAGCACGCTCTACTGGTGATGTTCTGGACAAGTATCAAATGTGTCTTCTTACAGTAAATACACAGTATTTATTTTTATTATTTGAGAGATGCAAATAATGACAAAAGGAAACCATATGGTCACACTTGTGAAAGATGGGGGGGGGAGGGGGGCATCTTGCAGGTGCTGTTAAAAGACACACTAGTGTCATGAATAGAGAGTTTGAACATGTCCCACTGAGCTCCTTGTAATGTTTGGACTCTAGTATGTACATACTTGTACATATATGTGTATAAAAAATGAATAAAAATGAAAATAATTTCATGGCAGGTTCAAGTCTTCCACAATAAGAGCTTGCATTGAATTACATTGAAAAAAGGCTGGAGGAGGACGGTCCATGACGATGACTGACAGCAGAAACAGTATCAGTCATAACAAAGGCACGATCACACCACAACTGATAAGATGCTAATTGGATGAGCTCCGCCTGAAGGATGTAAAATGACAATGAAGGAGAGAGAAGAATAAAGAAGGAGACACATACTCAGAGGAGAGAAGGAAAGAAAATGAACACACAGAATGTTTGATTAGGATGAACGGCCTGTGAGCAATGACGAAACAAGCGAGGTAATTTGAATTTGGTGACAGACAGGATTTCCAATGTGCAACCAACGTCAGAGCGCAGCTTCACTGCTTGGTCTGGACTTCCTGTTGGATTTGTTCCTGCTCTCTCAAAGAGTGATGTAGTGGCGGAGAATGTTTTTCTACCACCTGATTTTTACATAATGTAAAGCTTGAAGTTTATGCAAAAAATAAAAATAAAAATATATATATTTATATATATTTAAAAATAACACTCACCTGTGCTGGTTTGCATGTGTATTCAAATGCAGCTCAAAAACAGACGCAAACATCTACTGATCTGTTTCAGTTCCTCCTCCCACTGGTGACATTTTGTCACAGGGTGAGGACATTTAAGGACATCACTTTTGAGTTTCAAAGCTTAAGGTGCTTAAATCGATCCACCCTTTCTTAAACAGACCTGTAAATAAGGAACTCTAACATCAGAAGGCGTTTTCTGTGAGCTCTGTCTGTAGGTGGAGTTGATCAGTGTCATCACACTCACCTGTGTCTCTGTCATCAGTCTCACTGCTGTCACCTGGTGCCCTGGGTCTATATACACCTCTCTCCCTCACTCTGTCTTGGTGGGATCATTGTTCTGTGTGTTCATGCCTTGGCTTCCTGTTACACTGAGATCCTGTTTGTTTCTGTCTGGTCATGGATTCCAGTAAGTGGCTGCATTTAAGTTTTTTCTCAATGAATCTCATGCACCTGAGAAGAGTTTGCCTAAATCTTCTTCTCAAGATAAAACCATACATGAAAATGAGATGTCATCACACATTCTCCTTCTTCGTATGATAAATTAGTTTGATGATACTTGACATGTTTGCTTAACCACAACAACTCTTCTTTGTAGTTATCTCGGTCAGTTTGTTTGCCTTACTAATTAACAATATGACTCTTACTTTTGGTTCACACTGATGAAAATATAAATAAAACTTAACAAAAAACTGCAGTATAACAGATATTTAAACACCATACGGTACGCACTCAAACAGGTGATTAATACGTGTGTACACTGACAAAACACAATGAGCCAAGGAGTCAATGTGAAGGAAAGAACTAACACATTTAAACCAGCAGCCCCAGATATGGTACAAATTACGGAAAAACATCACCGTCACTATGATCTGCTCCCAATGATGTATTTGGCCCCAAGAGAAAATGACCAGTGTGAGGGCAGTTCTGCAGGGCATCAGTGCTGCTGATGGCATTACCGATACAGTAAGGAGGAGCCCACTGTGAATTAGGTCAGTGTTTACAGATGATGAGGTCACATCACAGGGCATTACAAAATGACAAAATGGAAGGAACGACCTGACCTATTTGACCGTCCACCCACATGACATCATACTGCACTGTACCATAGTCAGTGCTGAATGAAATGGCATCTTCTGTGTAACCTATCATACCAGCACCGCAGCTCTGCCACTTGCCAGCAGCTTTGCTCAGAGCCACAAAGGAGCCTGAAAAGCTCCACTCACTCCTATTCAAACCAGCCCAAATGAAAAGGCCTACGAGACACTGAGATGCCAAGAAATCTTCCTGTGTCTGTTAAGTGTTTTAACGCTTATCACGAGGTGTTCTTCTGTGAGTACGTCCCAGCCAAAGAGCTCCACCTGTCAGCAAGTCCTTTATCACAGGCTAATGACGACGATGCCAACAAATTAAATTAAGATATAAGAAATAAAATGAGCTTCCAAAATGTGATAATCCTGCAAAATGTTCATTCTTTTCGTTTTCACAGTACTGATCTATAAAAATCAACACACATTTAGTGAAACTCAGATACCCAGCACACAAAATTACATTAATGATAACTGATGACATTGAACTATTCATTTTATATTGATTTGGTTTAAAATCTGTAGAAAGGTTGTTTTTTTTGTTGATGTTTTTTAACCGCTGTTTCTGATAGATAATAAAACCAAATGGACAAATTCTATCACCATTTTACCACACACAAAATATGCAGAAACAACACTAGGTGTGGTAATAATATATTCCAATAAACTTTTTTTAAAATTTGGTTTTAATACAAGCCAAAGTCCCCCTTTTTTTTTTTACAAACACCCTGGGACATTTAAGGACAGACGTTGGCTTCGGACAGTAACGAGCGACAACCGAAGATTTTATTGTCATTGTTCACTTTCGGCTTTGTATGTACAGTAAGCTTGTTAGTCATAGCGGAGGCACTGACATGTCATCTGCACTCATGAGAACATAACAGCAGCTTTAATTCAGCCAATTCTCTCCCTGTTATGCCACAGTTCCAGGACTACCGTTTCTGTTCCAACCTCTCATCGTCCATTGTGCCCCTCATTGTGCACAATTATGATAAAGACATTACCAGCTACCATAACATAATCTGTGGAATGACACTTGTGTAAAAGCACTGTCCCCTGCTGCCTCAAAAGCTGGCTTGCGGTTAACTAGAAAGGAGCGCTGCACTTAGAGTGGGGGGCCTTCCCTACTGCTGCATTTTCATGCTTTCAGTTCTCATTAAAACCACAAAAAAGGAGTGCGAGGGCCTCTCCGAGTCCAGCCCATGGAAACTTTGCTACGCTAAACCACCATAATGTGCGCCTCAGTTCTACAAACATATTCGGGGAGGGGGGTTCTTTGCTGCCGTGTAATAAGTCCTGGCGTGCTAACCTTGTAATTGGCCATAATTAAAAGGAGGCAGAAGAAGACAAGGCTCTTCCTCAGCCTCAGCTGCCAGGCAGCAGGAAGTAGTAAAGACACGCTGTCTCTTCCTTTACTAGGTGCCACTCTGTCTTTTTCTTTGAGCCACTATTTTTCCTTTCTTCCTGTCACTCAGCATCTTTGTGACTGGTGTCTTTTGGGTCTCTGTTTAAACCACCGTAGAGTGGGAGGGGGGGCTCGAGTGTCTAAAGTTTATCCCTCTTTATCCCTGAAAGCTCAGTCTCCTTCACTGCAGAGTGTGTGTGTGTGTGTGTGTGTGTGTGTGTTTACCGTCTTTGTTTCTGTTCACTCTGTAATTATTCAGTCTGAAGATGCTCCCTGTGTGTTTGTTGTTGTCTGTTTCCTGCCGGCCTCCTTATCTACAGCATTTCATGTCTGTGCAACTTTCATGACGACACCGCCGTCTAAACAGCCTGTCTTCACTCAGCGTGGAAATTACAGCCGAGATGTGAGGAGTTCACTTGCTTTTTTCCACACTTATCGTTTCTTGGATATTACTTAAATTTTATTGGTGCTGAATATGAACTGCGTAGGAATTTCCTAAAAAATATTGGAATTATAGCCGCCTCTCTGTGTGTTCCAAAAGGCCTTGACAAGTGTGACAAAAGTAAAAAGTGTAGAAGATCAAATACTATGGTTTGCCCAAGCACCAAAAGAAAAAGAAAAATGATGGGAATCAAATGGGATTTTCCACAAAGGAGAAATAGACATAGTATTGGTGTCTAACAATTTTAGAATTTACACCTTTAAATCTCCCGTAAACAAAGTTCCTTCTGTATAATGTGTTCATTATGCCGTCAACTCACTGACTTTGCTATATTACAGACACATTCTCTCTTCTATAACTGTTCGAAAAGGAGCGTATGGCATCAGAACAACGTAATTATTGATGAACCACGACTGATGCTCTTCAAACATTTTATAATTCATGTCTTTTTTTATCATTCAGAAAGTGATCATTTCTAATTCATAAAGTTAGCCGTGCAGTCTTTCTGTTGCTGTGAGGGCAGCGGTGCCTCGGCCTCGGCTAACATCTGCCTCGGCACGCTGTTGACAGAAGGGAGAGTGCTGACAGGGCGGCGTGCAGCTTTTGTTACCTGAGCGTCATTCACCGTATAATCCAATACAAGACAGCTGCTTGACTTAGCATCAGGTTGAAAGGAAACACCAGTGGAGCAGGCGAGCAGTCAGAGATGGAAAGAGGAGTTCACTGCTCTTCCAAATTCAGTAAAAGTCTGGTCTGGAACTTTGTGTATAATGTACCTTTAAAACTTGACTTGAATCCTGCTCTTAAATATATTCACTATCTAAAATGCAACAGGATTAATATCAATGACTTGGCGTAAGAATATCCCCAACAATCTCTGGCCTGAACACCACCTTTGTCTTAACTGCCCTTGTGTCTTGTGGCCCTGGAGTCACTTTTCAGCCTCAACTTCTGAACTCAACTGAACTTTGCTGAGTTGGGTTTCTCCTTTCTCTCGGTCCTTCTTGTTGTTGAAGATGAAAAATATGACAAGAGGTCAGCCGGGCCTCATTCGGAGCCATATTTCCTGAGGCTCCGCCTGTGGTCTTCACAGCCAAAAACACACACGGACAGACAGTGGGAGGATTCTGCCGTGACCTTACACCCCAGCTGGGCTCCCTCAGGGTCAACAGAGGCCTTGTTGCAATCTTTGCATAGACAGCACCTGGATCACTGGACCCAACCACGAGGGGGGGGGGGGGGTGTATTTGTGTGCATTAGCTCGGATGAATCAGCCGCTTAGTGCAGAACCCCGCCCCCTCACTTACTGAGCTTGCTCCAGCAAGACCTGAAGGTCAACTCTCACCCTTTTTCCAATATTTCAGTAGACTTTGCTGTCCCTCACCACCCCCTCCCCCTCTTCTTTCATTAGGAGGTGAACAAGTAGCTATCTGAGAGTGATACAGAGAATAACAGCTGGGTCTCCTATGCATATTATATGTATAAATTCACAATATGTTCCCTATTCTACATCTGCTCAGAGTTACCCCACCCTTGTGCTGGAGCGTAGGTGGCTGGGATTCCATTTGAAATGAAGTGTAGTATCTGTACTGGATTTCAAATTCCATTCCAGTAATATTTACATTTCATCTCCTTTATTTTCTCAACCTTATCTTCAGGGCTTAGACCTCCATCTATAAGGTCTTAAAGCATGGTTGCCATTTGTATTTGTTTTCAATAATATTTTACGTTTATATTTAGGGCTGTTAATTGGTTGGCGAAATCAGTGAAATTATTCTGGTTTAAGTTTTGACACATGGGCAGAATGATGCACTTATTTTTTTGGATTCGAGTAGAAAGAACATTTGGTTCTTTTAATGATATTCCATACCTTTGTTGGTGGGTACAAACCCGCAGCTCTTCACGGTAATTGTATGTCTGAGAGAAAGCAGCTATTAAGCAATTTCCATCTAATGCAGGTGTTGAGGGGAGACAGCCACCGGCATAACACTGAAAACCTCACAAAATCATCTTCTGGGAAGAAAGAGGCTTTCCCTGATTCACAAATATCTAACATGTTCAAATAAGAGATGCAAGCAGTGACTGTCTGGATGATGTGGATTTACACAAGATATGGTAAACTGTGAACTTCAAAAGAAATACCTTTTCAAAATTATAGTTCTTGGTGGAAAAAACGGTGCACGGTATATCAACTCAACAACCACAGGACATGTACGTCAAAAAAAAAAAAAAAAAGTCTTCTCAGCCCAGATCACAGCACAGTGTAGAAAAAACTCCACAAATTATGTTCTCATTTTTATTCAAGTATGGTTTTAATCCACACCCGTGTGTTTGAACGCAGCGTCCTGTACTCAAAGCGCACTAGTGGGACCTATCCCTTACCTTGTCACTCTATACTGGATCGGTGTGTGCCAGCGGCAGGAGTGAGGCTGATTCCTACATTATATGGCACTCATGCCCTGTATCCCGCTTCAACATGTCTGCCAAAAAAACCCTCTGACAGAAAACAGGCCTCGGCCCAGCACGCTATCAAAGAGAGAGATGTGCACAACTGCGTAGACACGCGCACAAGGAACTGCAGGTTTACTGACGGCCCTGAAGGCACTGAGCAGAGAAGGGGATACGGGTGAGAGGGGTGAAGAAGTCCATTTGTGACAGGGGGAGTTGGGATGCTTTTATTGTCGACATCTGGCTGTAAATGAACCTGTGGCTACTTAGATCCCCAGCAGCCTCGGGGTACGGACGGTGAACCTCCCCCTCCTTCTCCTCCTATCTAATGGGCAGTTCTGATATTAGTGAAACAGTTTAAAACAAAAATAACATGAACAATGACATGACAGAATTCACAAATGTAATATAAACCGTAAAGATGCATTAATTTAGCTACAGAATTTTTGGTGCACATTCCAACGGAGGAGCAGCCTTAACTCACACTCCTGCCTCACACAGCAGAGGGCATGAATCGGAGAGATCATTGTGTGGCTTGTGGGAGTCCAGTTTCCACCCTCCTCTACCGCCTCAGAGCAGCAGGTCTGTGCAACTGGATCTGTCAACTGGGCCCATCAGATAGCCGCCATGCCTGTGCCTTCCACTGTCTACCTGTCAAAGCTTAGTGGCTGTCATCCAGCCAGTCAGGGAGCCATTGGCCGCCGACGCCCCTGCCTTATCAGGATAATGAGCTGCATTTAGGTCCATTATAAGCTGACCCTGAGGACTTTCTCTGCTGCTAAGCACAAGCCTCGTGCCAGTGATGGACAGGCCGGCGGGAATGTGATATGAGAAGTGGTGGAGAGCGAAGAGTGCACATGGTGAGCAGCTGCTGCAGAACACAGAGGATATAAGATGATTCATAGTTTTACAGCATCTCACATGTTCAAATGAAATTATAAATCCCGGTATAAAGACAAATAAGAAAACTGCCGAGAACACTGGCAGCCTCCCTCGGCTCTTTCATGTTCCACTCTACCTGATTTGACTTTGTAGAGCACATTTGTTTTCTGGCACAATGGCGCACAAAGTGTTCTCAGATGCTGGATGGAATATAAGGTCAGTGGAACGAAGTACCTCCCAGCGAATGTTTGTTCTCCTTAGAACAGTCAACGAAAAAACAAATAGGATGAGACTGCAACAGACTGTGACTAGGAAGAACTGTTTGTACCCGGTGAAAATGAATGGCAAGAAATGTCCCACTCTTCTCCAGATTTTTTGGGAGCGCGCCGTCCTGAATGGAAAACAAATACGACAAAAGTCACGTTTTATTGACGTTACTTTTATTCATTGGAAGTCGTACTTTATTTTCCAGTGGCCCCTCTTTCATCTATTGTCCCTGTTTTCTCGTCAGTCCACAGAGTTACTGTATAAACCAATAATTGAGAGCTTTCACGGCCTCTCCTTTGTTTTCGCTGCCACAAATTGCTGCAGGGACAAACCACAGTGACAACAAGGGTATTTTCTCGTGTGACAAACACTCATTAATACCGTCATCACATGGGATAATTAGTACAAGTGAGGGAGGGGAGGGCGATGAAAACAAAGACTGGATTGGTGAGGGGTGTTAGTGGACAACGGCCAGGGAAGAAGAGAAGGAAAGAAACTGTTGTGGGAAAGCAAGTCAGCAAAACGATGCCCATGGGAAAACAGTGTTGGGGATAGTGACCAGTATGTAAATGACCGGCCAACTGCGTACACACAAACAAAACAACATTTTCCTTGCTCAGGTCTGTTAGGCACAAGTACAAAAAATGTACAAAAATGCATTTTTTTTTTGTATTTGTACGAGATGAGCTATAGCTGTTAAAATGCTGCGTATTCACGTGTGACCTGTTCAACCTCTGCACCACTTTAGTGCTACACTCAGCAGAAATTATGTTAAACTTTTTTTTTTTTGTTAACTGACAGTGTTTTGTTAGTTGATGATCACGGCTCACCCGTATCTTTTTCAAACAGTCCTCATTAAAATGCTGTTTTTTATACTGAGACAATTTCCCCTCGGCTTTTTAAATTAGTTTTAAAACAAGCGGTTGGTTTAGCCATTATTACAAAACAAAACATAAAACAAACAATGGTCTAAATGACTGCCATGTGTGTCTTTTGTTGGTCAAAGGACTGATAACTGGCAGAGTTTTTTTTTTTTTTTTTTTTACATTTAAGAGCTGAGTCAGCTCTTCAGTGTTTTCTATTGTCTTGCAAATAGAAGATTTTCTAACACATGGCTGCTCCTGCACAGTAAACACATGCAAATCATTTTTTTCTGCTTAGTGACTTCTTCAATTAGGTGTCATTATGCAAATTTCAAGTAAAACACTGTATAATCAGGCAAATGTAGTTGAACATCAGCTCCCTACTTTAGGCTCAATGCAAATGCATTTGCATAGACTTAGTGAACTGTTTCAACACATTTCTCTCTGTAAGGGTTTGTTCATCACGACACAAAACAGCAAAACATTCCCTTATATTGCAGTTTATGTTAGAGGAGCAAATATGTGTTTTGAGCAAGAGAAGGAGGAAGAAAAGGAGTCGAGCAAGTTTGGAGTAACCAATAACACAACGAGATTCTGCCCAGAGAACATGTCAAGAACAAGCTGTGAAAACTCCCAAACCAAGGCAGCAAAACAAAATTGTTATTTTTCTAAGTATCCCTGAAAGGGAGAGCTCGTTTCACAGTGTTTGTGGAGAAAGAATCAGCCGTGGGAATTTAAGATGTGTTTTATCATATGTTCATATGTAAACATAAGATCCCAATGTTAATATATATATATTTTACATTGTTTCAAATCTATACTAAATTTATTGAGAAGACTCAAGATGACATGTGTGTTCCCCACTTGGAAACCACTGCCTTACACAACTGTCTTCTCAGTGTTTACTTATTATGCGTGTGTGTGTGGGAGGAAGGGGTTGCGGGGGTGAGGGTGAGCTAAATGATTAGCAAAAGGTCTGTTTTCTTTAGGCTGTTGGTTTGTGCTTCATGGACTGGATTGGAAAGGTCATAAAGTAACAACGGTAAAAAACAAAACAAAAACGACTTATTTATTGAAATATTTTGACTTTAGAAACAAAACATTTTTCATGCACTATAGGTTTTGTTTTTTTTTTACATTCTTCTTCTGCTGGCTTTCAAGCATTTACATTTACTGCGACTTACATATTCACTGAACTGTGTCAATGTCATTGCAGTATAATATGTAACCGGAGGAAATGAAGCTGGATATTTTTATTTTTTTTACTCCCAACCCATGCTTAAGGGTGTTTTTATGCTGCAGCGAGTCTTGTGCCTGACAGCAGAAATGCAGGAGTTGTTGTTATAAACCAAGCTGTTCGTGTGGCAGGTAAATATTTAACTTACGTTTCACTGTAGGGACAAATGACGGTCAACTTTATTTATTCATTTTTTTTTTTTACACCCACAACATGTAAAAATAGACTCTATGTTCTGGTTGCCAAAAATACTTCTGTATCATCACGGTTAATTTGCGCACTATAAGGTTTGGTAAAAATACACTTTGTTCATTTTGAACTGTACTTCACATTACATAATTCATCATATGTTCTTTCACGGAGGTATCCCTGCATGACCTGCTCCTTACTTCCTCTTAATGCTTCTGTTTCCAGCCGTACTCTGAAGTATGTCTGCGTGCATTCGTGTCAGGGAGTTTATATTTGTGTACTTGTTTGTCAGCTTTTCCCTTTAAGGCTTGTCACACTATATCTTGTGATACAGCAACCACACATGCGTGACTGCACGCCCAGTATGAGCATGACTCAGCCACCTTTGACAGAGATTTAGCAGATCTGCCTGAACTGATCTGCATGTGGTTTCATTTTAAGCCTCTAACAACATGCATCAAACACAAACACCGTGAACTGGATAAGTTGATTCTTTGAAGGTGTGTTTGGTAAACCTGCCGTAAACGAGCATCGGGGCGTAGGAAAACGTTTGTGCGTGTGTTCGTGGAGGTGCCCGTACGGTTGTGCGCTCTTCTGCAGAAGTGACCACTAATGAACGACTAGGGCAGAGTGACCCCGTGATCTGAGCGCCGAGCCAATGCGCTGCGGCTGAAAGCAAACTCAGAAACAATCGTGCACGTGCATGGATGTCGCTGCGCTTGTGTGCGTGCATGCGTGCGCCTGTTTGCGTGTAAGTGTGCATCACGATGACCACCACCCCCTCATTACTTCCATCATGGCTGGAAACAATCAGCCACTCTGCCCCAGTTGCAGACCAGACTATAGCATTGCGGACCTACAGCCCTAGCATTAGAGAAGCCTCAGCCACCACAGCCTGACCAGCCTCAGATTGGATCCAGCTTTCTAAACTATGGGCATTATAATCTCAGAAACCCAAATGAAAATAGCCTTTCCCCCTACGTTAACCATATGTGCTGGATACCTAGGTAAAAAATCAGTCATTACCATATTATCTGAAGACTGGACTCATGATGTGTAAAGTTTGAAGAAAATTAACTTATCATCGACTTACATAGGTGATACGACATGTGAATATTTATTACTGTATGTACAAACTGAATTGAAGTTATAAATTAAAACTATTATTATTTTTTGTAATTTACTTGAAAAAAGGCAAAAATAATTTTTAGTATTTTCTCAGTATTTATTTTTTGTGAAGCACAAACACATTAAAAGAATCAAGAAACTTTAAAAACACAGATATCTGAGACACGATCCTTGCATGATTCCACACACAGTGGCTTCATCTGATAATCCCTTTTTTTACCTTATCTTTACTCTCAAAACATCAGCCAGCTTATCAGAATGTTCCCAAATGGACAGACTTTTATCTCAGTAAGAACAACAAGAAAAAGTCATTTGAACACACAGTTAAAAACTATTTTTTTACAATTTTCAAGTACATTTATGATTTATTGCCACTTCTTGTGTCAATTTTTCTTTCTTTTGTTATTAAATAGACTTTAAAAGTGTATAAAAAATCATATAAAATGTTATTGAAGTCTGGTTTGAATTAATTTATGTGGCAGTAGATTTGAACGTAGGATTTGTTTAGTGATGTCACTAGACAAAAAGAAACTAATACATGGTTATAAATAAGTAGCTAATGAAAAACTTCATTTTACTTGAAGTCAGATAAAGTGAAAATCTGATCTGCTATATACAGACTCCTTCACACCAGTTTTAAAAATCTGATGAACTTTGTTGTTTAAAAAAAGGACTTGGACCTGGTATTTTCTAGAAATAGATTTTAATTTGAAACGATGTGTAATAAAACAACAACTACTTAATTACTTTTTTTCCCTTTGTCATCACATAAATAGCAGGAAACCCAATAACAGTTATTATAATGTCACAGCTGCTGTGTGTGGTATTGACACACATGACAGATCACTGCACATTAGTTTGTCTACAGTTTCGGTAAAACACACTCTGGTCCGCCAGATGATGGAAAATGTCAAATTCCTTAAACACGGGGGGAAAACACTGACTCAAACACACATGCAGTGGTAGTCCTGTGCACACAATCACCAGAGAGACAGTAGGCAGAGGACAGTGAGAGCAGGCCAGCCTGTTATTCTAGTGCAGGCTGGCTGAGCTGACCGTGTAATCTCCAGGGTGGAGTCCATATTGGGTTTCTAGGCAATTCACCACTTTTTGGCCTTGGTGTTTTGTGATTAAGTTAAAGAGAGAAAAGACAAATGGACAAAGAGGGGAGCGAGAGGACAACAAGTGTGGCTTGTTTTTCTTCTTGCCTGGCACGATGTTGATGAGTTGTAATGCAGTGTAATACAAGTGGCGGTTAACCGCAACGGCCATGAGAAGAGGAGTGGAAAAGGGGGAAAAGAGAGAGTCACAAAACAAGGAAGGGACGAGGGACGAGGATGGAGGAGGTGGGCACGGTCGGTCTCGACATGTGTGCAAAAAAAACAACTATCTGGTGGAGTGATGTGTGGTGTGCCGTTCGTTTTGTTTACAGTTCGGAATTTGAACACAGAATGAGGAAGTGGGACTGACGGAGCGTGATGATTTGATGGCTTGCGACTCAGAACGGATCCCATCAGTCACAGCAGTAGACGAGAGTGATAACGCAGCGAGGGCTGTCGAGGCTTGTCATTTACGAGTACATCTACAGTGAAATCGCTCTACATTGACTGTAGTTAAAATGGGCTAAAAACTCTAATAATAATAACAATAACAACTTTGATTTATATAGCACTATAGCAGTATAGTATAATATACTGTATATAACAGGTTACTTGTGAAGATATGTTGTTTTTAACTTGTTTTTTTCAGGAATATATTTAGATAACTGCTTTAAAAAAAAAGGCAAACTTGTTTACTTGTATTTAATGCAACGCAAAGGGCAAATGCTCTACCACAAATTAGGACTAATTAGCCATGTCTAACAACTAAGTCGCCAAGTTGCGTGAGAGTTATGAAGGGATTGTTCTTAAATTTTGGCAGCCATCTGCCGCAGCGAGCTGCCACGGCTATGACAGCTCTGTCTGAGCGGCTGCTGTGACAGACGACAGACACCGGGTCAGTCCAGGGAGGGGCTTTTTCACAGCACACACACACACACACACACAGACAGACATATACACAACACCTGCATTCCCACAGTAGCCCATGTCAACAGTCACAGCCCTTCCCCCCACTGACACCACCACAGAGGGAGGGAGGGAGGGAGGGAGGGACCGAGAGAGTGCGTAGGGGATAAGGAAAACCTTCCAGACTGAAGGGAGCGATTTAAGCTCTTCTCCCATGGTGGAGGGCAGCTGGACGGGCCTGGAGTAGTGGTGGGAGTTGGAGCAGCAGTGGGGGAGTAATTGATGGAGGGGGAGAGTGATCGAGCTGAGACGGCAGATCTTCACAGAGACACGGTGCCAAGGTCAAGGTGCTGAGTGAGCCGAGGAGGGACGCTCCAATCACGCACAGAGGCACACTTCATTCTAAGGCCCAAAATACCCACATGGCTCTCCTGCAAGAAAAACATACACACCCTACCCACACACACGCACACACACAAATCTATGTCCTGGAGTGGTTTTCTCACCCTCTCTCGTTCCTTCCCACTTCACCTTTCTTTCCACTCACACACAGCCTCCTGTCAGCTGAGACAAACTGACAAGACAAGATGCACCAGTTGCACGGACCTCCAGAATGGACTCTATTGTGCACTAATGACTGGGCCTGCTGAGATGACCTCTGACCCACAGACATGGGCTGTTTGGCCACTGGTGAACTGGTGGGAATGACCTTTAGGCCAAGGCAGACCTTTGGAAGTTCACCCTCCACCAAGATGTGCCTTCACACAAACTCAACTCCTACGTGAGCTTCTCCGTTTACATCGGTGCAGACGTCGGTGACTGACTGCACATTTTTGATTGTTAATCCATCGACTAATTTTCAAATGGTCCATCTTAGATCTATGGGACATCTTTAACACGACCGGCTCTTATCCTTATCTCTGACGTGCTGAGATAAGTCTTTCAGCTTGTCCCTCTGACTAGTCATTACGGTATCTCTGAGGTTCAAGCCCAAGTCTTATCTGCTGCCTTTCTCCTATCAGGCCAACTGCAGCTCAGATGCTCTGACTCTACATTTGCCAAGTGTGATGAGTGTTTTTACACATGTAAATACTCTTTGTTGGAGGTGTACATAATCTAAAAACAACGGAGCTCTGTGCTATATTTTATGGCCAGACAATGTTTGTGCTTGTTGCGGTCAAGGGGCTAAGGTTGGATATTTTTTTGTGTTGGTGATTAATGCTAACTTTAAGAGCTGAGTAACGCATTAATTATCCTAGCATTAACTAAAGTGGTGCGTCTTCTGCTGCAAACCTGTACTACTGTATGTGAATACGTTACTGACCACTGGACTGTGGACATGTCCTGTTTCATGGTTGACTATTTTTAGCTTTGAGGTCAAACGTTTACAGGACGTGTCATTGTAATACAGCATGACTTGGAAAACACTTCTAGAACGACCATAATGTTATGTTTACACGTAACTGTAAACTTAACAAAAACAACAACCGCCAGTCATGTTACACTGACTAACTATAAATATGTCAGTGACTTTAGAACGATTGTGAAAGTCACCATTCAAGGTGTTGTAAATACGCAGTTCCCATTCATAAAGTTAGTCACCCAATGTGTCTCGAATATGATTCAAGCTTTTGTATTGAACAAGACTGGGCGAGGCCCACATCCTGTGTGGACCACAAAGTTAATTACGCAAAACTGAAAGGTGTGTCTCTTTCATTACTCTGCAGGGAGTCATGGGCTGAGAGGCACAAAAAGAAAAAAAACACCCACTGTCCCACTAACCTCCAAATCATTAGTTCGTTACAAGTCACTGGAATACAGACAAGCTTGTTATATGTCCTTTTTTTGTAAAACATGATGCGATTGAAGTGGAAACTTGAAAACTCGGTTTTACACATACACAAAATCACACGCACACGTCCACAGACATACTAAACTACACTATGGTTTTCTATGGCACTGCAATCCTAGAAAAACTGTGTGTTGGCAAAGAGTTCCATAAGGCCAACATGGGAACCACATGTGGCCCAGTCAACTCCTTACATCGTCATAAACACTCCATCATTAGTAACAGCTATTTAAATGACGCCCATCAACATGAGGTGCCGGCCCGCCAGGTTATTTGTAGCGTTATCATTTGGTTTGGTCGGTCAGAAATTCTGTTCGACACAGATGTAACCACATACCTCGATTAACAAATACAGTTGATTTTTGGAGACGAGAAAAGATCCACCTTATACTGAGTAATCCCAGACTGAGATAGTGCGCCCCCACTAGGTTGCTACAGTACCTATTTTCAAACATGAACCACACATTTTAGATATTTTAGTGGTCGCTTTCCTTCCAGGCTGGTTTGTCAACTATTTGTTAACTACTTCCTCATCTCCTGCTTCTAATTGTACTGTAAACTATAAACATGGCTGGTCGTTGTGTTATACATTATATTATATTCTAACTCTGTGTAGAAGCTCTGGTTTTAATTGTTACATCATTTTATGTTTTATGGCCTTTAATGTTTTTGCTGTGATCTTATTTCAACAACTCCACATCATCTGAGAGTAATCCACAGCAGCATTAGCATTAAGCTAAGTTTTTTTTTAAGCTGGCATACATTGCACACGTAGGTTATGTTCCAATCGCACCAATCTTCTTTTTATTGTGGTTTTTAATGGCAGCTGGAATCCTGTCAGGCACTTTACTGCCACCTACAGGGCCTGTTTTCCACTTGTAAACATTTTCACTTGAAACCGTTTTGATCTCTATTAAATGAGGAATAAAAAGCAGGCATTTGGCAGCATTTCTGCAGATTGACACAGCAACAATTACTTTTAGTGGCCCATAAAAATAACTGAGAGTGTGTCCTTTGTGTGATGCCTTAGGTATGTAATATTTAATAAACCTATCAGGGTTAGAGTCTACATGTTTTACTGCCCAAGTTGAGCTCATATGGCAGGGTTCAACATAACTGCCTCGGACTTGTATGATGTTTGGACTGAATGTGTGAGATGGCGGTTATGGAAGGCAGATTTGAAATGGAGTTGTAGAGGTTTAAAACATACAAACACACACTACACATCATCCATCCATCCATCCATTCATCCATCCATCCATCCATCCATCCCGTTTGTCTTTTCTTCTGTGTTAGTGTGGTCGATTCCAGAGCAGTTAATCACACTCGCGCTGTTTGGGACAATTTACACAGTTTATCATTATGTTCAGCTGTTTCACAGTTTCACACAGTAGACTGATTTATTAGCATTTTAAAGTATGGTGGCACCAGGGCTACTTAGACCAGTGCATTAATAAAAGTACAGGTACCCATAAAACACAGACCACCGTTTCATAGACTCTACATTGACCCCTTTATGGCGTTCTTAAATAAGCGCACACCTCCTGCTGATAATGAACTGGCCCAAGTAGAAGTATATTAGTGGTCGGGCCCGACTTTAAGTGGAGCATTTGGCAGCAATAAAATATCTGTACAAAAATATATATCCCGTGGCTGTGCAAGAGGCGGGTAATTAAAACAAAAATGTAGCACGAGTACGTGAAGCCAAAGAGAAAGCCCACGGAGGCTGCTAGTAGAGTGGGAGAGAATGGGGTGAGCTGATGAGAGAAAGTGGTAGAGGAGCATAACATGATTTAGATGCTGTGGATGAAACTGAAGACCTATAATCCAGAGAGCACACAAGCAGAGACGGAGAAAAGGCAAAGGGGCAAACTCTGGGAAGGATAGAGCAGGAGCCACAGAAAGACAGTTTGTGGTGGTGGGTAAAAAGGCGAGCTGTAGGAACAAAAAAGTCAGAAACGAGGGACGCAGAGTGGAGAGATACAGAGGAGAAGAGAGCGTGTGAGAGGGAGCGCAGGCAGCCAGACTTTCAGGCAGACTGTCCGTTGTTGGTTTGTGGGACTGCGGTAAAGACACAGTAGTAGGCAGGGACCCGGCTCTGAAATTAGAGAGTGGTGCTAAGAGAAGGGAACCAGAGCCAAAGATCTTCTGGGAGCTGCCAGAGGCTGCATCCCCAGAGCATGGCAAAAAAACAATTTACTTCTGGGCTGCACTGCAACGGCAAACTGCTTCTGGTACACTGTCCACACTCGCAGCACTACGGCACTTTAGCATGAGTGCATGCCACGTTCACTGTGCTATAAATGATTTTTCCCTTCATTAGGGGGCGCAACAGCGGTGGTACAAATGGCACAATTATGCCAGATGCCTTTCCTTGTTCCTCATGGGGGTTGAGGGGTCGCAGTGGTGGGTGAAAGTGAACCCGGAGCTGCTGCATGACACGCGGGAATCCTCCCACTTTGGCACCGCTGTGCCTTCACCGAGCTGTAAGGGTTGCCACATCAAAACACTGTGAGAATCAAATGTCAGTCAAGAAATGCTAAATATTTGTCACTAATCAACTAAAAGCTACTGTTAATAACTCTACTTTTATACAGACATTATTTTTATAATTCAAGTTCAAGTGAGGTGCATTAGGTACAAAAAGGTAGATACTTGAACTCTCTGTTTGTGCGTGCGTGTGTGTGTGTGTGTGTGTGTTCTTCCTTTGCCAAGTTTCCCCTCTTTGTTTAGACCAGGCTGCTCTGTCTGGCTCCCTGCTGAGCACACTGCAGCCAAATACACACATATATCAAAACAACTGCAAAACAACGACACAGACGGGGTGTTTGTAGGGCAGCAGGAAAAAGGAGCGCAGGAGAGTTTTGAAAAGACAGTGACTGGTTTATAAATAATTCAAAAAAGAAGGTGTTATGTGGGAGGGGTAAAAAAACAAGTTGTGTAAATTTGGTCCCTGACAAACAAGATGACGCACAGAATATTCTGGACAAAATCATGGACATTCTTATTGCTTTTGCTTCCTTATTATTCACACTGATGGTAAGGTGGAAGGAGGAAGTCATGTGAAGGAACCTAACTTCAGTCTGTGGTAGTAGTTTGTTATTTGACAGACAGTGAATATAATTTGTAATGATTAAGACAAATATCCAGGAATTAAACTTCTATCAGCATGGTGCATTTAATTCAATTATTTGTTTGGATTAAGAACATATGTCATATCTATATATTTCTATTTCACATTCATACTGCCAAACATATTATGAAACACCACACTGGATCCTGCACAGAACAGCCTAAACACACATGTACACACACACACACACACACACACACACACACACCCACTGCCCCCCTCAAAGCCATGCTTTGAGAGACGAGGGGCCCTTAATGCGTTACAGATGGACTCCTAACAAACACAACACTCTGTCTTGGCCCTCAAAGTATTCCCAGTATTTGGCCTTGCAGTAATTTACAGCGTACTTACCTAATTGAGATGCTATTAAGGTCAGAGCATGGCATTCTTCACTGTATGGCTGGTGCTAATGCACATGATATAAGTATGACGTGCCCCCCAGTTTCCTGAGTGGAGTGGAGTCAACCACACAGTGACTGTGATCTATGGTTAGTGTGGGAGACTTGTGTCAACAGGGATGTGTGGAGCAGAGACCTGTCTGTTCAGGTCTGGCCGGGACATTACAGGATGTTTTCCTCACTGGACAGTGACTGGCAGTTTACGACAACACCCAGCAATTTATATGTCAATGCTGAAGTAGCTGCTCTGTGTGTACATATGAACATGGAGCAGTTGTATTGTAGTAGGCAGTTATACCTTAGTCTGGGTTTACTTTTATTTATTTATTTTTATTTATGTATGCACATTTAAATATAAATATACACATGTATTTATTATTTTTTAAATTATTTTATATATTTATAAAATGTGACAATTGTAACATTTGTTAAATGTTACATTTAATGCTAAACTGGGAATGTTAGTACTTTCTGTTTCTTAACCTGTTTTGTAGGTATTTAAACACTGTATTAG
>NC_024312.1:13868041-13882485 GCF_000523025.1 Cynoglossus semilaevis
ATAAAATATATAAAAAGTATAATGCATTACCTACCTAAAAAACAATGTACAATAATTTATATTAACACCTACAGTGGACACGAGCTACAGCCACACACATGAACCTTCATATGTATAATACATGTAATACACCATGTACTACAGTTAAAAAAACATTTTTTTATATTGTATAAACAGAGATATATAGAATTCTCTGTAATGACAAAATACATAAAAACAGGATTGTTTAAAAAAAAAAAAAGGACCATTCAGAAACTCACAGACAGCGGCCACTGCTGAAGGTTGTACTGCGGTTGTTCTTCATCCCCAGTGGCTGACAGAAGGATAACACGCTGACACCGAGTGTCATCCATCTTCGTTACTATGTCTCTTGTGCAGAATTCAATTTTCAGTGTCTGGGGTTAGACACATTGATAATTAATCAACTCCCTGCTCATGTTTGTGTGCATGTGTTTGTGTGCATGTGTGTGTGTGGACCCGTAGGTGTCATTGTCTGTGTGTGATAAATCACTTTCCAAGCCATTACAGCACTGACAATTCCAGAGACTCTTTCAGTCCACAAAAGACAAATCCATCTATAAGTGATGCCCTGAGAAAAGTGTTGGACAAGGAGAGAATTCTGTTTCACTGCAGAGCAGAGTTAAGAGTGGAGTACGGCTGGTGTGAAAGTACAGGAAAAAAGAAAATGCTAGAGACTGACTAAAAGTAAACGATGACTTCCATGAACATACGGTCTTTAGAGCATGAGGTCGATGATTCATTTCTCAGGTCTTTTGTGAGATAATATCAACAGGTCATTGTCACTGTGACACTACATTACAGGATTTTATTATGAACAACACACATGAGGTGGAAACTAAACAATGTGATGAAGTGGATGAAGTGATGCAAAGCCACAAACATGACGGTGAGAATGGAGTTGTTGATCAACACCTCACGGCTGACGTCTGATCTGAGAGCCTGTCTTCATGTAGCTTTGGTGTTGTTGTTTAGCCATGGTTCTGTATCATTACAACAACACGAGTTGAATAAGTTTAAATTAAATGTGGATTCTTGAAGGGAAAACAATTTTGACTTTCAGATTTTAATGTTCTTATAAAAAATCTACAACGCAGGATGTATGTTTAAATTTTGTATCTCATTTCAATGGGCATTTTGAGTGTATTGATGATTTCATGTATACAAACTTACATTAAAGAAATTTAACCACCTTAGGATATTGCTAAACCTTACAGCCTGACCTTTGACCTTGATCACATTTAAACGCCCAAAGGACGACACGTAGATTTCAGTTAATACAAAATGAAGTAAGGAGTTTCTAAGTGCTGGAGACCATCTGGAAAACAGGACAAGAATGTACCAGAGAACAAAGGTTGACAGGTTCATTCACGCGCTGCCTGGGGAGGAAAGGGAAGCCCCCCTTTTTCCCTATGACAGGTGTGTTGGGCTGTCAGAGAGCATCCAAATAACTAATTCATGCAGCCAATGGGAGGGGTGGGAACGGGGCAGGAGCTAGGGGTGAGAAAAATGATTAATAATGAGGGATGGGCATCTCCAGGAGTCGCCTCCCACGGCTGCTCACATTTGAGAGGATGAGTGTTGCAAAAACGCTCGTGAAACAAGGTGGGATGAGGTGAACAGTGATTGTTTCCACATTGTTGACGAGAGAGAGAGAGAGAGAGAGAGAGTCATCCATAGATGACAACCCTCTTGATGCAGGTTTATGTTTCCAGTCAGGAGATTATGATCACAACATGGACCTAAAGCAAATGAGCCTGAACTCCATCACTGAGGGAGGTCCTCAGGCTCCGAGTGCACATTGGTTCAAGATCATTACTCCCCCCGACTGTAACAAGAGGAACGGCAACAGATGAAAACATCAGAACACATTAGCGCTGATGGGCACACTGAGAAGAAAAGCTAACGGCTAAAAGGCTACACGGGAGTGGGAATCCTGAACTGCAGCCACCTTGTGGCTCCAGAGTGCATTATTTAAGAGCCCCAGTAACTGAAATGTGAGAGCAGCTTGACACTACGGTTGTATTACATCTTAAATACCAGTTTCACAGAAAAAAATTGCTTTCCCAGGCTTCCCGAATCCACAAAACATAATTTCACTTTCTAACGATGCCACCAGTCAGACAAACAGATAACAGATGTAGCCACACACCAACACTAACAAACACATCTCACACCCTGTGATTTGGACACGGATGGAGAGAAAAGAAGTCAGACGCGTTCACAGAGGAACCACAGGGATACACCCTCCTGTTCACAGGAGAAACGTCTGTCTGGCACCACAGTTATACATGGGAGAGGTGATAAAAACACGCAGCACGGAGGCATCATGTGCTGCGTATCTGATGGAGGAACGGACCGAGTGAACTCAGTCACAGTGGAGTCATGTCACAGATGCCACCACACACGTTCATCTGATAACAGGCTGGCAGGGCCTCTCACACACACACACACACACACACACACACACACACACACACAAATATGATTACAGTAACAGACAGCAGCAGGGGTTCTACCTTATCTTCCAGCCTGATCAGTCGTGCTCCAATGGTTGGGTATTCTTTATCTTCCCCCTTTCCTAAGTAATGAGAAAACATTGGTGAGATTTTATATTTATCTAAAATACAATTAAAAAAATATAAACATATATAAACATATATAAATAACTAAAAACGTGTTTAATTGTTTTTATTTTTAATTTTTTAATGTATTTGTTTACACTCAAATCTATTCAAGCTCCAACATTCATTTCTCTTCTGGCTTTTACCAGGAACAGGAAAACACAAAGAAAAGAAAGAAAAACATACGTCATTAAAGGGTGATTTCATTCCTTTATCCTTAGATTTTGAGACAAATTCCTGCAGGTGAAACTGCAAGTATTATCTCTGAGTGGCATCTACTTTTAAAATAACTTAAATTAATAACAATATCTTACACACTATTATTTGTATCATGTTATTTCTGTCATTGATTTTTTTTTAAACTGAATCTTTTAGTATTGCTCTCCATTTGGAGTGGTAATATGATGTTTTGTCTATAGCGTAATTTTCATTACGTATTTATGATATGCTGTGCCTAAACTGAATACCACATTCTGAAGTTAAGTCATTAAATCATTACCAAGGCCTTATTTATGACCGAGGTTTACCATCATTCAGATTTAATGTGAACGCTGTGATGAAAATCTTTAGCTGGAGCCTGAATATACAACAGTGTTTATGTACACGCTGAACAGCAGACAAAAACACAACCACATCCAAACAGAGACATGTGCACACACACCAGGGACCCCCTCTTATTTAGTCTGCCACAGCCTGTGTGTACATGTGAGATATAAACAGAGGTGCAGCGAGGAGTGATGGCTGTCTTTCAGATGCAGATTGTTTTGTTTGTGGAGTATTTACCTGGAAGAAACATTCCTGGCTTTCCCAGTGTGCCGTCCAGCCTGAGGAACGTAGAACAAAAAAAACAAAAAAAACAAACAAAAACAAAGCATGTTACAGTGTCAGAGCGAGCATGCATTGAGATGTCAGTTTTTTAAAATTGAAACAATAAGAACGTGATAGGTTTGTTTGGAGATGGAAGCATCAGCGAACCACAAATGTGCCGAAGAACTGAAGACATTTCCATGTGCAATATAAAACAGTTTCTTTCTTCTCAACATTAAGGGTGAGGTTTCACCACAGCTCTCTAATTATCTTTCATTTATGCTGCTGACCCGTTTCATGCAAAATGGTAAATGCATTATTGTGGTGCTTTTGGAGAAGTCAGATGTGGGCAGTGCTGCGATGTTGCCTTTTTTTGTTTCTGTTTTTTTTTCCTCTTTAATTTTAGGTTCAAAATTAAATCTGTTTATTTAACTTTTCTTTTCATAGATCTGTCAAGAATTTAATTTTTTTATAAAAATAGAATAGAGCATAAAACAATGCTGATTTATGAATCTTTTGAGTTTTAGTTATATAAGTGAAACCTCACAGTAAAAAGGGAAATCTGTTTTCAGTGTCGCTTTGGCTCAGCAGAAAAACTGGAGAAAAAAAAAAGGTGTTATGAGGGTCAGGGAACACACTTACATAAGTCTGACCCACTTTATTACTTAACTAACCTACATGGGGAAGTACAGTGAGTTTTTAAAGAAACAATTGACTTCCTTTAAAAACAGAGAATTGGTCTGTGGACGAGACAAAAGCTTTGACTTCTGAGGAGGACTGGACTTCATTACAGCTCAATAAGGTGCACGATGCAACAAATCAGAAACCGCTGAGGCTCCAGTCTATTAAACAAACACTGTACTGCTGAGGTATGAACAAAGTCAAACCCACAGGAACCTGTGGGAATTGCACAGTTTGTGTAAGAAGAATCATGGGCTTAAGACTGCATTAACTCTGCTGCATTTCAGGGTATTTTTAAAGTCGGTGTAAACAAGCGTCATAACGAGGAACTTGTGATCAACCACTCGTCAGTGTAACCTGGAAAATCATCTTGAATAAAACAGCACAAGATTTTTCCAGGTAAAAAAACCCTAAATCTGTGGATTTTTAAATCACCTAAAACTGGAGTGACAGGGTACGAAAGTACGCCAAAATCGTCAAGAGGAAATGTGATGATGATCGTTCCTGTATTTAATATTCTTTTTCTTAAGTCTTAAGTCACTATTTTGTGAAACTTATATAAATTATTTAATCAAAGTTGACAAAACATTGT
Source organism: Cynoglossus semilaevis (assembly GCF_000523025.1). Classification (NCBI taxonomy): domain Eukaryota; kingdom Metazoa; phylum Chordata; class Actinopteri; order Pleuronectiformes; family Cynoglossidae; genus Cynoglossus; species Cynoglossus semilaevis. The sequence goes on from NC_024312.1 coordinate 13,872,764, forward strand.
AAGAAATAACATGAGGAAAGACCACCTTCTTTGGAGCTCCTTGATGCGGACCATCATGTTGAGGTGACCCTGGGAATACTGCTCGATCACGTCTCGTACATCATAGGGTTTCCGCGCTTGCTGTGGATTCATGAGTGGAGGCACGCACACACACACAGAGAGGGACACAAAAGCCATTGTCAGCTATAGCTGCAGTTTCTCTGACCCCGAAAAACATCCCCAAGTCCCTCAAGCGCACATTAGCCTTTGTTAACAACAGTGTTTGTGTTAGTGGACACGTAACGGTGGCTGTGTGTGTGCCTCATTTTCAACTGTTGGAGTTATGGACTTTAAAATTACATTTATTAACTGCAGCTAAAGGGAGTGACGTGTGAACAATGACGCTGACAAGTGCGTGGTCATTAGGTTAGTAATTACAGAGATATTTGCACAACTCGCACACTTTGACGTTAGCAGAGTCAGAAAGAACTCGGTGAACTCTTTAGGGTATCCTCGATACACACAACGCACAGCTTTGAGCAGCTGAGATCAGTTAGTCCATAATTGAGAACATGTTGAACAGTGGGACACGGTACGAAATATAGGAACCAATAATATGTAGCATGAAAACGGCCCAAATGTCTCTAACACGATTATGTTTTTTACTCCAGTATTTTACTGCAGGAAAGGATTTCTGCTGACTTCAGTGCTATGTAAGGCCATGTCCTGTTGTGTGTGTGTGTGTGTGTGTGTGTGTGTGTTGGGGGGATTTGGTTGCGAGCGTGTGTCTGTGTGTGCGGTGCAGTTGGTAAATTCCGACTGTAACCTCAGAGACAGGTTCAGAGATTTCCTCTGATACTGTGCTTGGACTGAAGTGAGTACAATGAAGACATGCAGGTGCAAGTTCCAGGCATTTACACACACACACACACACACACACACTGTAGCCACACATGCACAGCAGCTGATCAAGGCCCTCGGGGCTCCACCAACCATCCCTCCCCTGTGTAGCGGCGCACATATACAACACAGACCCCACAGTGTCAGTAGCTCACAGTAGATGTCCCTCTGTGTCCTTTTTTTTTCTTACCTGAAATTTTCTTCTGGCCACAAAGTACTGCATCCTGCGCAGGACTTTCACTGCTGATTTCTGTGCGTGCGACAACCTGTGACACAAAGAGAAAAAAAACCCTTTGTCTGAATGAAAAGTTGCAGATGCATTCCCTTTTGGAATGATCAAATAGTTTGTGATGAACAAACAAAGAAATATTGATTTGTTTACCAGCAAAAAGATTCAAATAATTGAATAATAACCCTGTTATTAACTGTATCACTTCTCTCTCAGGATAAAACGTTCTGCACACGAGTGCAAAATGAGAGAGAAAACAACTCCGTTTGCCCCCAAGGAGCCCCAAACACTGGTCCCGCAGCTCAGAGCTGCACATCTGTGTCAACATAAAGAAAAAAAACCCACTGTTATGGAGTTGAACGTTGAAACAGAAACCATTGGATGCAAACAACGTAGACAGACTCATACTCATTTGTGTTTGCTTTTTCCAAAAGGCGTCTATTTGGTTTGTTTGCTGAAACATTTTCTTTGGGTGTGTCATGTGTGCCGGCAGCATGTTAGGAGGACACAGGCGACGAGTGGAAAAAGATCACGAGAAAATGTGGACTACAGTTCAGCAAACATGTGATTTCTCAAACTCATCTCATTTGTTGATCTCGTTGTTAAGGTTCCACAGTCACACAGGTTGGTAAAACAGTATATCCATATACCACAACTATACCACAACCACAAGCCCTCGGTTCATAAAGGTATCTCTTAAAGGTAGGTTCAGCACTGATCTGAAACTGACCACCCTTTCAAATGACTCTTTAAAGGTCTTTGATGTGGTACAAAGCATGGGCAAAGATCAATTACAAAAAAAAGCAGAGGAGGCCGTGCGCTGACTACAGTCTTACCAGCAGTTGCTCTTTACTTGAACCTTTGTCGCTCAGAGCCACCAAAGATAAGCCATAAAAAAAACTTTTTTGCTGATGTCACAGTGTACATGTGTGTACTACATGTGTTCTTGTTGTATTCAAAGTCGCAGCAGTTGCAGCAGACACACCCACGTAAACAAAAGCACTCTTGACACACGTAGTGCAAACATCATTCCTTTCCCAAAACAAGGGTCTTTTGTGAAGTCAACAAGTCGCTCTGAGGTCTTAATTAGGCCGGCGAACAACAAAAGGACTAAACAGACAATTCATTGACATGGGACCATAAAACCTGAACTTCAAAGCCTGTCAGGCTGCTGTCTTTTTCCTGCCCTCCATGCACGGTGTGGCCAAGCTATAGGAGGAAGGCACACAAACAATGACCAACATAAAGAGCGTGAGGCCCTACTTCGGAAAAGGAGGGGGGATTTAACCCAGGACCTAATTTCTGTCCATTCTGGATAAGGTTGAGGAAATGCAGAAAAGTAATCCCACATCCCTCCTGCTGATGCCCTGGTTTCTCGCGCTTTCCTGTCTTTGCTGTTCTTTAGTTTGTTTTTTTTGTTTTTTATCTGTGCAGGTGATTTCACCCAGGATTCTAAGAATCTCTTCATAGATCAATGCTGCTAAGATCTTGCACATGATTATGTTTAGTTGATTATTGTTGTGCAGTGAAATGTGATGATGAATCATTCCATGGGTCGAGTTGATAGGACCATGGAACACTGCAAAACGGCCAACGTTTGTTTTTTTCGTTTTTTTGCATTTTCCTTCCTCCTTTTCCTTCACCTCAACTGTCAAATATCCCATGCTTCTATGGTGCTGCAACACCACTGGAGTGACAGTCCTGTGTTTATGTGTGATAAGCTTTAAGATTTGTGACTGGTCCTTCAAGGAGACAGTCATTTTTCTTGTTCTCCACCAAACAGACATCCCTTTATCATATCTTAGAAGGATAAGACGACTACAATCCTCCAGGCATGTGTTGGCAAAGCAGAGGTTGTTATGGTAAGAATTTAAGTTTTATTTTTCAGATAGTTAATTAAAGACTTTTGATAAGATTTCAAAGAGAATTTAATGGTCTGACTTCTACAAAGATAATCTTTATCAGTAATAATAAGCTCTAATACAAGGGGGGGGGCGGGGGGGCCATATTAGTGATGCAGTTGAAGACTGTACTCCATAACATATTAATACATGTTCATGTTATTGATTATTATTTATTTAAGTTACAAATATTGTACATTGTTCTACGTACGAAAAAGAAAAAAAAAAAAGTTAAAAAACTTGATGACTTGGCGGGTCACATTTGGCACTCAAGCCTTGAGTTTGACACATATGCTCTAGAAGAAGGCATTTCATACAAACCCTTCCCCCGTGCTCTGTCTGCTGTGTGGTTTCATCAGTGTCATCACCCTCACCTGTGTCTGTGATTAGTCTCACTGCTGTCACCTGGTGCCCTGAGTATATATACACCTCTGTCCCTCACTCTGTCTTGGTGGGATCATTGTGCTGGGTTGTGTTTGGGGTTCATGCTTTGTGGTTGATAGCCATGCCTTGTTGTTTTTGCCTTGCTTCCTGTTTTTTTTTTAGAATCCAGTAAATGGATGTGTTTTAGTTTTGTATTCTGGATAAACCTCCTGCACCTGAAGAACTCCTTTGTGCTGCGTTCGGGTTCTGCCTGCTTTCTCTACATGGCACAATGTACCAGCCATGTTTTGTAGATGCTATAAAGATTTCAAATCATTTGGTAACTCTGCACTCTGATCTTCCTTTGTCAAGCAAAACTTTTTCACATGTTTCTTATTCTCAATAAAACTATTTAAAACCTCCAAGAAGGAACATGAAGGCAGCTGCTTTAACGCGGCTTCTGGTGCAACAGTAAAACGAATTCTTGTCTGATGTTTCCTTGACACACACGCACAGATCAATAGACGCTGATCAAGACAAGCTGGAGACAAAAGCACCAAACGGGCCACATCAAAGCCTAGTGTCCATTAAGGGCCGATGACAAAGAGAGAGAACAGAGAGGCTGTGTTGTGTTTGATGTGTGTGGTCATAGCGCCGAGCGAAACAAAGGAGAGGCAAGAACTACTGCGACACTCGCCATCACCTTCTGCAGTTGTATTTACTATAGAAGAAATACATAAACTGTGTAGTAAAAAATACTTTTGAATACACAAGGCAAATATTTACTGACACAGCACAGTCATGTCTTCGATTTAGTGCTACATGTAAACTATAAAGACTTCTGTAGGTTCTTTGATCTCACAAAATACCCTCCCCCCCCCACACACACACACACGCACACACACAGATAAATCTAAAGGTATGTAAAAGGTCCATGTAAGAATCCCACCAATGAAAATGACTCCCCGAGCGTAACCTCAGGAAAAGTCCCACCCGTGTCTAATGTCAATGAGACCAAGTCTCACGACCTGTCATCATTGGAGGAGAACAGAGACAGACGCAGATTTTTTTTCCCATCATGCCCAGAGAAGATTGTTGAGCGCCACATTCTCACCAGTACACTAATGACTGGTGAACTCGACTTGACTTGACACAACACTGACTTCTAAATTAACTCAAAGATTTGGGCGAGGAAGTTTCTAGTTAGCTGACAAAATGAGAACGTAAAACCATGGGAAAAAGCTTTGATTAGAGCGTGAAGACCACAAGTATCTGAGACCGAATTCTCTTATATATATATATTTCTTTTTTAAAAAGTCAATGTATTTAAAGATCCCTGGTTCCCATGTGTGGTTACCACAACATTAATGTAAATGCAAAAAGCAATGTATTGTTTATCTTGCCCTAAAAATTCAGAAGAAATGCTTTGAAGTTGTGCTACCTTATGAAGGAAGGACTGAGAGTCAGGAGGGTAATGTTCCATCCAGGCCTAAGGTGCAGCCTGAAGAGAAGGTGGTGGACAAACTGATTCTTCAAAGTGAGCACACTTGGTGTTAACGACCACCTCTGTGGAACCAGCCCACTTTGAGACTTAAAAGATTGCAAAGTGATTAGAGAGAACGCGCAGAGTATTGGTCTATCGTCCAGTCACACCTTTGGAGATAATGATACAGTGAGGCCCCAAGATACGAGTGTCGATCCACTCGTATCTAGATAGCATTTTTAAACAAGTTATTCTCACTTTGTGTACACAGCCATTTAAAGTGAACAATTAACCCAATAGCACGTTTATGTTGGATTACCAAGAAAAATGAAGGCACACTCAGGGAGAACGTGTAAACCCCATGTAGAAAACTGATGATCTTCAGGTTGTTTCATTCTTCAACCATGTGACCTTAAAGGCATCGGATGGCACATAAAAAACTGTCAGCATTTGGTTTTTGTTTACAATCTCATGGCTACTTCCTGGGGTCAATACAGTAAATGCTAACTCTTAAAAACATAGCAAAATTGAGCAAAATATTCTAAGTACTGCACCATGACTTATTTATAAGTAATAAACCAACGAGACTATCTAGAACATTCTGGCTTGGCTTTTTGCTGTTTAGGGTTGTGTTAATAAACAACTGCTGTGCAACACATGTAATGTGTCAAGTGCTTCCTAATGGTGCATGACTGCCGTTAATTTTTATTTTCATTATCTGAAAACATTTGCCTCTACCTGCAAGTTGGAATGTTTCAAATTGTTGTAAAACATTTACCCGTCCGACGTGTCTATAGGTGTGAGTGGGTAATTGTGTATGTGTAATGGAGACGGGGGGGTCATTGGGTTTCTCAAGTGGGGGAGGAGAGAGGGTGAGATGGCAAAGAAAGGATTTATAATTCATGGCCTAATAGGATTTGTTGCTGTTTAGAGGGATTAGGCATGTTAGAGAAAGAATCTATTTATTTCTGCCATTCCGGGGGTCCCCTCCTCTAGGTTGGGTGGGAAGGTTTTTTGAAGTTCAGAGCAGTACGGTGAGGTCACACTTTAGGGGAGAGGGGATGTCTTGGGGGTCCTCTAGCTGCAGGGTTGTCCACCTCATCTTTCCTGCGCTGCACTACTCCAGTCTCTTCTATAGATCTCCAATAATCCGAGCACATGATCCCTGCAGTTGCTGATGTCAACACAGATGGCTCGTCATGCCTCGTCCTGATTGTGTATACCCACACACCAAGACACCCTGCTGGAGGTTTTGGTCAAAGAGCTGCTCAAGTTCAGGCTGGCTTAACACAAGCTATGGACACAGTTGGGGAAACAAAGATGTAAAAGTGGAAAAAAAAACGTGAGTGAGAAAGAGGGGAAACATTATAGTCTTCGTTAAGGGGCTTCCGTTTTTATAAACCAATGGCTTCAGATTATAAAAGTTTTGCTTCTTTTCAAAGAAGCATTGTTCTTTTATCCATGTGTGGTAGGGGCTACAGTGGGAGGGGGCAAAGTGACCTTAAGGACTGCTGTTTAATTAGGCTTTTCTACAGAGTTCAGCCTTTTTGTTCCCGCTTTCAGCTATAGGAGGCCTGGTTGGCCTCACTGATCGTTGGACAGCAATTGTACGGTGTCTGTTTGTGTGAGAAAAATGAGATCAAAATAGGGCAAAGGAGAGAACAAAAAAATCCCTTAAATTTAACAGCTTCTTAATCAGTCTCTCAGTATGAGAGGATGTCAACGCCTTTAACATTCTCATCATTTTTGTGACAAAGGGACACATTATAATCAAACACAGTGCTGCAGGTCTCATTTGAAAAAAGCCAAAATAAAACTGCAAATTATCAACTGAATCAGTGTTTCCTCTTTCTCGCTGATAGCTGCAACTAGGATAAGATGACCTCTAGGGGGAGCTCTGCTCTGAGAATAGATCTGACAATACAATACAGAGGAAGGATTACTTTGGACACTACAGCAGTTGTCACCAAAGGTATTTGGTCTGTTTTTTTTTTACAACATATACAAACCCAACTTGGGATTTGGGGGCTAGATAGACCTGAACCCCAAACATTTTGGCTGCAGGTGAGTGTGCTACGACTAGACCAGTGAAAAACTCAAATAAAAAAAAAAGTACAAGATGAAAGAGCCAGAGTTTCCAGTTAAACGTTACACAGTGAAACCAGAGTGTATGTCATTTCAGGCCTCCTGAAAGAAAACCCCAGGTAAAACATAAAAAGTGTCAGTCAGTATAACTTCAAGACACCAATCCTTCTCCCTCTCCATGTGAGTGTGCAGGCCAGATCAGGAACTGCCTCTTGTTTGTTGCTGCAGTGGGATCATATGACCGTACAGAGAGAGTTCACAGGCCCGCGAGGAGGTGAAAGACGATCAGAGGGCTCGATAGGGGCAGCAGGGTCTATGACTGGTCAAATTGACCCTTCTAATGTTTTCTTGTAAGACGAGATGAGAGGGAGTGTGTCAGGGTGAAGTAAGGGCCAGAATCATTGACCCACAGCTTCTCTGAAAACTTTCACTTGGTCTTTATTTTCTTAGAACAACTTCTTGGAGTACTGCAGCACAGCAGTTTCCACAACCTGGAAACATGATTGAAAACTCTGATATAGTATCTGTAATGTATCACTGCTGTCATGCAAATTTTGTATTGTTTGCAATAACATTTTCCAATATACTGCAGCAATACTCAGATAAGAACATTATCTCGATGGAGTGAACCAACAAACTGTATTGATAACATTTGGGACGATGCTAAACTGAAGACACTGAAGGATGGTAGCTTTAAGTAGGTGATGCTATATTACAATATTTAACCACAGTGATCTAATAACAACACTGACAGACATTGGTTATAAATACAACTGAAACTTCTCTGTTTTACACTGATCACGGTGAGAACATTGACGCAAAGCCTAGAGTTCAGAGATGTTCAAATTCTGTAATACTACACTGGCTTTGTATCGGCTGATATCTGTCAACATGTCTTCACCTTACCTCAGTGTGACAGAGCACTGACTGCTGTGACTGTGTCAACAATGTACGGGCAAGGAAATAGGACAGGGACGAAAGATGGGGACAAACAAGAAGATAAATGCACGGTTGCTTTAGTTCGTTAAAGACAGTCAGTTATTACTGAAAAAACAGGGCAGTGAGAACCTGGTGCACAGTCATAATCGGATGTCTGTCTCCGGCAAATTATCAATGCATGGGTTGGACTGCTGGAACAACAGCGTGGAGGTGGGAACAGTTGGAGCTTTGAGGGCCCAGCATGACGCACTAATAGAATCTTTTAGCACACTGGGATACGTCAGCATGTGATGGATGGAGCAGAGGTCCTGTAGCTGCTGCTGCTGCTGCTGCTGCTGCTGCAGCTGCAGCTGCTACATTGGCCTACTGGCTCATTACCTCATTACTGAGCGCAAATAGTACTGATAGGACCTGGAGTCGTGCATGATTAAATGTGTCCTGACACTGACATGTGTGAGAAAATGACGATAAGCATTGTATTTGGAGTCTGGTTGTGTTTCATAATTTGCAGGTACAATACGACGCCTGTTCAGAAAACATATGTTGTCTCCTGACCAGAGAAACTGTTTCCCATGACTTTCCCATATCAGCTCAGGCCACTAATTAGTTACAGCTAACAGTTGCACAGAAAGTCAACATGTCAACAAAAAACTTATTATTATTATTAACTTTCCAATTCCTACAGGCTGAAATGTGGCATAAAGCAGACTACTGTATCAGAGACAAACACTCTAATAATAACATCATTCAGTCAGGCTTGTACAGAGGGACAACTACAGTTGTGTAATACACCCAGATAGAACTGTGACTGTGCACGTCAACATGCTCTAACTGTATTTGATCAACTCAATCAACAGTCCTTTTCTGTCGGACCAATCGTAGGTGTGGTAGTGGCCAAACACCCTGCCTTTGACTGCACTCACTTGCATGAATTTGTACTGGGAACATTTTTTTATATACGAGTTGTAATTTTCTATTTTATGTCATGACTTGACACTAGAAACAGCCCAAATCTGGAGAGCTGAAAGAATTCTTTCACTACCACCATCCAACTGGCAGTTTGATGTACTTGGGTCAATGAATGAGGATAATAGGATAGACAACATGTGATGGATGGAGTGGAGGTGCTAACACTGCTGCTAACACTGCTGCTGCTGCTACATTGACCACTGACCATAACAGAGAGCAAATATTACTTATGACAGTACCTGGATCCATGCATGTTCAAATGTGTGTGCTGACTGCAGCTGACGCTGAAATGCATGAGAAAATTATATTTAGTTTGTTCCAAAAAATATGTTTTTGGGAAAATAAAATTTGAAGTCAAATTTTCTAAAACAAGGTGAAAAGTCGTTTTGGATAAAAGCGTCTGCTAAATGTATAAATGTAAATCAGTGGAATTAAACAGAAGAAGCTCATTTGTTAGCATTTTCAAACTGATTGTAAAATGATGCAGTTTCACAATCTACTTTTTGGCACGCTGAGTTACATTTACTTTGATGTGAGCTAAACTTCACCTGATCTGAAGATCTTAAAAGAACAAAGTGCCGTGACTTATGATCCAGCGTGACATGTGAGTGTGTTGAATCATAAAGTTCAGTGTCTTACACGCTACAGTTGGCCTGGAGCCAGTGAGAAGTTTTTTTGTTTTAATCCTCGTTCTAGCATGAGGTTTGTTGACCTGGACCTGTCAGGAGGGGCTGCTTGTCCACTGCTGCGTTGGTGCCCACTACTCAACTATTCAATTCAACACTCTGCTCACAGATGAGGATACACACAGTCGCACAAAGACTGCCTCCAACGCATGCACGCAGGAAAAGAGAGTAGTTTTTTTAGAGCAAGC
>NC_024312.1:13882528-13883450 GCF_000523025.1 Cynoglossus semilaevis
AGCTAGATAAAGCAAGTGAAAGACGGGGTTTCACAAACAAAAGAAAAGTCAGTTACACACAGGGAATGAAGAGGGCAGGGGGGAAAAAGCAATGAAAATGAAAATCAGAAAAAAAAGGAGAGGGAAAAAAATCCAGCCTCAAAGTGGGAGGAGGGAGAGGCGAAGAAAAAAAAAGAAAAGAAAGAAAAACAGATATGTAGAGAAAAAGAGAGAGGGCAGTGGAGAGGAGAGTGTCAGAAGTGAGGGCTGACTGGACTCAGGGACTCCTCTCTGCACAGACACGTGCATAGACTTAATCAGCTCGACGCCAGTCAGCCACATTTTCACATTACTGCATGGCTGTTTGCCTGACAGGTCTGAGAGAGGGAAGGGATGAGGAGCTGAAGGTTTCCGCCTGCTCCAAGCACACACACACACACACACACACACACACAGAGACACACTCTTCCTGCCCTTTACTTCGGTCCAGATCTTCTTCCACCTCTAGGGCCCCGGTGTGATGCCAGAGCACACGTGAGCAGAATGGATGGATGTAACGTCCCTGCCTCTCTCAGCTGTTGCTCACTATTAACTAGATATTTCACACACTGAACTCGAACTGCGGATTTCCCCGCTCTGCTTGTGAACTTCCTCAGTTTGACGAATAAAGGACTTCTTATTTGAAATCAAAGCTGCAGCACACAGAGTCAAATTCACAGTTATGGACTGTTACCTAGTTTCATGTCGCACTATGTTGGTGCGTGACTATAAATATACATGTGTCAAAGTGGTTGTTATTATCACAGGGTACGAGGTCACGGTCAGTGAGTACGCATCATCAAGTGTCTTCTGACCTTTGGTTTTTGAAACAACACATTTACAAACATAAAAGACTGTTTACTGTTGGCTCATTGAAGGCACAGCGTGACTGGATAATATTCCT
>NC_024312.1:13883463-13962172 GCF_000523025.1 Cynoglossus semilaevis
AATATATTGACTGTATGTGCAGTTCCTCAATCCCCTGTTGCCAGGCAGAGGTTCACAGTGACAGTGGGTTCTAATACTTTACATAATGTTGTTTTCAGTCAATTCTTTCCTAACTTCACCAAAAGACAACTAGAACCTTTCTTCTTCTACTGCTTTATGCTGTGAAGTGGAGCTGAAGCCACTCCCATTTCTTTCCTGTGAAGTGGAGCTGAAGCCACTCCCAGACCCGTTGTGATGTAATGAGGAGTTACCTACTGTTTGAATGGAATCCTCAGAGAAAAAAAAAACACTTTTTAACCAAGATCAACACATGTTATGACTTAGCATCACCAACTGACTACGCTTTTTCTAAAAAAAATGAATGTCAACATTACATTACATGTCGTCTGTTGGCATTTGACAGGTCTATATAAGGAACCTGAACTGCCTTAAAAGAGTAAGTAATTATTTAATGTAACAGCTTCCTTTCTGTGTTTTTTCCCCTAAGATTCCATATAGCGGAATATTTACGAACATGTGTTATTGTTTAAAAAGAAAAAAACCCAGAAATTTTTCACAAATATTTTCTTTGTCATCGAATTCCCTTCTAACACTAACCTCAGGAAATCATTACTTCGATGTGGAAGTTTATATTACTTTGATGATTCTAAAGCTCACACAAATCTGACTGGTGCAATGACTATCCACCATGTAATAAGACAGAACTGCAGCCAAAACAAAGGCAGCTGGTTTCCCCCTTTCCCCTGGTCCTTTTAACTACTGTGACCACAGGAAACCAGCTTTGACATCAACAATCTAAGGAGGAAGTGACTCTCCTTCCTCGGTCTGTGCAAAGATGTCGACTGTCTGCTACACCTGACACGTGAGGCAAACACGGACTCTTCAACAACGTTACGACATCACAAAGGCTGGGATGGAAGGTTGGGGCCTCCGTGCCAGCCAAGTTTTACAGAGACACGAGAATTGTTTACTAAGTGGTATTTGTGGAGAAGACTCTTCCTGTAGAGGAATGCAAATATTTATCCTGCACTTTGTATAAAATGAAAATTACACAGTATGACAGGAATACCCGTAAAGCGACGCAGGTGACCGCCAGCCTGGCTCCGTTCAATGGGGAGTAAATACAGTAATTATCCCCAGGTCTCCTGGGCACAGGGGGAGAGAAGTGGCGAATGAGTGGAACTGGACAATGATGCATGATTAAAAATGAAGCCGTCTTGGCAGGACTGTGGATTTCCCAAAGACTCAGTCAGAAACTGAAAATATTGGTTGCTGTTTGATAATGAGCTGGGAACGCACCAAAACGGGAAAAAAAGAGGAAACAATTGAACATGTAAACAATAACCATTTCTGCAAAGTAGAGGTTGTGATTTAAAAGAAAGGTTTGTTTGTTTATGCGTGTGTGTAAGACAGAAAGAGAAAGAGTAATAAGTATAAGGGAGCTAGGGAAAAGAAGTATAGTGCCCCCTACAGACGGGACAAAAAGCTCAAACCTCAGTGACCTTGACACTTGAGTAAAACAAACAAAGGAAAAAATAGGTAACCGTCGAAACAATTGGATTTCCTGTCTATGTTTTAAGATTACATTTTAGTTTAGAAAGAGTAAATCATAAATATTACTCAGAGTAACTGATTTTATGTGTAGAGGAACAGTATTTTTGACTTTACTTTGCCTCTACACAGATTTGAACAAAACTGTTTCTATGTTTTTTTCACTAAATCATCATTACCACGCGTTCATCCTTCTTTCTTCTTTGTGTGTCTTATGTGCGTGTCTTAGAACTGGCTGCGAGCGCGTGTCAGGCTGCGCGAGTGTTTAAATGGATTTTCCAGAGGCCCACAACACCAGTGCCATGTGTGAGAAGTTCTTTCCCACTCGTATATTGACCGTGACACAATCCCTTCGTCACTGCACAGCATCGCGGTCGGCAGCACCTGCTGCACCATAAACACACCTGCAACACAGTAAAACCATGGAAACTTACAGCATGGAAAAAAAAGCCACAACTAAATACAGTACAAAAGAGACAAAGACGTGACTGCGAGGAGGCAACACACACACACACACATACACACACACAAACACACGCACCAGTCTTTGGTTGTTTAAGCAAAAAGCTAAAGAACAACAAAAAATATTTTTTGTTGTGTATTATAATATGATGATAATGAGATATAAACATAATAAACCTCATGATGTCTTTTAATAGAAACAACCAATTACCAAATAAATGTCATGAGTTTTCAAAGCTCCATTCAACAGGACAGAGCCGTGCTGCCTAACAGCTGCTCTTTCCAGCTCTGTTTTTTTTTTCTTCTTTTTAATGGAATCCTCGTATTTTTGGGACTAGCAATTATCTGGTTTTATATCAGTAACGGCGAGGACAGATCAGATCTTGTCAGAGTTGGCAGAGAGCAACCAAAGAATATGACTGGAGGCGGAGGAGATCTCAGTAGTGTGCTTATGGTTAGCGTCAAAGTTAGCACGGCCAGAGTTGAAAAACAAGGCGATGTACAGTAGGTCACCTTTTCCCACTGAATTCTGACCTTTGTTTTTTTTTTTAATGTGACTTCAGATTTTTTTTAAATTATTTTCAAGACCACCTAGTCTGACATAAACAGCACTGCAGCAGCTTCTACAGTGCCGTGAAGTTCAAGTAACGGTTACCAACAAATCTGTAAGTAAAAAATAAAAAAGACAAAAATACTTTAAAAATCACATTAGGCTGCCTTCACATGCACAAAATCTAACATTGAATACAGAGGAATAAGGTTTTGACAGTGTTTATCAAATACTGGGTTTTGGGCCATAATTCTGTGGGTTGTGGGTTACTGGAAGATGCTCCCACTGCCAGTTTTGTCCACTCCTGCAGTGGGACATTCCGTGCTCAGCTTGGGTTTTTTACTGCGAGGCACTGCCTCCATTAAAGTTTGTGGTGTTTCCACATCTCTTCCATACGGCAGCTCGTGTCTTAATGGAAAACACTGGTTTGTTAGTCTGTCGATGCCTCGTTTGTACAGAAAGAAACAGAACTGAGGTTCTTAGCTTAGTCTTAGTCTTTACAACTCTACTCCTACTAGTAATCCTAATAATTTGACATCTGTTTAAGTTTTTTTATTTAACTATAATTGTATAATTATCATTTTTAAAATTTTTGTTCCAACATCAGTAAACAAATTTGCTCGTGATGTGGTCAGTGTGAGTGATTGACAGCTGAATAAACCAGTAAGAGCCTGACAATGACAATCAATCATTCTCAACAGGTTTAACAATTAACACTTATTTAAGAAGAAATACTTCAGAAAAATACTGTACAAATGATAATGTGATACAAACTAACTTTTAAATTTATTTTATTTCATTTTTAGTTTACAGCCAAATCAGTAAGAAATTATAAGGTTAGATTTTTGTCTTTGGATTCATTGTCTGTTGGTATTTAAATATACTGACTCCCACAATGATTGGTTGATTCTATTCTTCAATGATGGACATAGAACTTTGGGTTTTACAGAACAGCAAGAATAATGATAAAACAATGACTAAAAAGATAATACAATCAAATTATTAAATAAATAGTAGATAGTGTAATCAACAGTAAACTGCATTTGGGAACGGCTTTCAAAATACATGTCCGTGAGTCTTATGACAAATGAAAAAAAAAAAAACTGAGAAAAATACCCTGATGTTTTTTTTTTTTTTTTGGTTCTTTATGAAAAAAAAAATGTGTCAAAGTAAAAAAAGGGAGAGGGGGACGGCTGCTGAGGTCAGTGGTAATGATATTATTTTTGGCAGTTTATATGAGCTTGTCACACTGATGGGACGGGTGACAGGTGCTGAAAGTCAACCCAAGTGTAGACACACACGGGTTGATGGTTTGCAGATGATGACTTCTTTTTCCAGAACCCCAACAACTGGAGCAAACCCAGTTGGCCGAGTGAAGCCAGTAACAGGACCGTTTCTCTCACTCACTCGGTTGTTGCTTTTCTCCTTGTCCTTCCTCTCTGTCCTCTCTGTCCGTCTGTGTCCCTCTCCACTGCAGCCTGACTGTCTAACTGCATTGGAAAGGTTCATAATATTTGACTTTGGGGGAAAGAGACTTTCTAACATGTGCTTCTACTGATCAGATATAGAGTTAAATTTAAAGCCTCTCCCAAGACCGAGCATTTTGGGTCGGACGATGAATATATTTCCACAGCACATCAGTCAAGATAAGACTGCGGACTATTTAAAAAAAAAAAAGTTTGATTCCACTTCAAGTAAAAAATTTAAAGCTGCCAGAAATGCTGTTATTGCTGCAGTACCGCTGCTGGACATCAGGGTCTGGCCAGACAACACTGACCAGGAGATCGATTACACCCTGAACACAGTCATGAATTTCTTTTATTTTCTGGTAAGCCTTTGGAGGCCAGATTATATAAAGGTCACTAAGGTCATACTTTCAACTTCTTTTTCTGAATGCTATTTTGAGTCTCGAGACTCACTCAGTAATAGAACATTCACAGCTGTTGCCCAAAACCTCTGGAAAAGTCTCCCACTTTCCATTTCAGGCTTTCAAATGTTGTTTTCTCAATTAAATTTGAAGACTTATCGATTCCATCTTGAGTTCGATCCCAATGCTGTCAGACTGTATATCTAGGTTTGAATGTGCTGCGTGCACATGGTTTTGTCTTAATGCTTTGTAAATGTGGTCGTTTTTGTCTTTTTTTCTCCCTACCTTTTGCCTTTTACTGTGATTTGAATGTGTTGGTTTTTAAATGTGTCAGTTAAAACAAATGGGAACTGATTTCACTGACTGTGTTTCGTATCACACAGACTTCCCCTTGAAACAACACACAACTGGAAAAGCTCTTATTTTAGGAGTGGAATTATTTGTGCGTGTGAGATGGCTCAACACTGGTTACAAACAGGTGAAACTGGTAGTTTAACTTTAGGGATATAACCAGAATACCAGGACAATGTTAGCACAATTAATGAAGAAAGTAATTATAAATATATGTATAATTGTATGGTTATTTTGGTAAAAATCTTTTTTAAAGTCCATCCACACCAGTAAAAAGACATTGATTCTTACTGTTATTTGGTATAAAACACAGTATCAGATAAATCTACACCATTGGCTGAAGAAAAGAAAAAGAAAAAAAATCAGCTCTTTAATTCAAGACAAAACACCTCTCTTCACTTCCTGTTCGTTGTGTTTGATTTTGAAGTTTTTGGCCAAAACTGAGCACATTATCAGTTTGAAAGTTTCCCCTGCGTGACTGGGGCTGCTGGGAGCTGAGACTTGAACCCAATATCACAAGTCACTGATATAATCTCATAATAGTCAGCTTTAATGTCCAAATGAAAGGCATATGTGGTTTTGCTTCGGTTCACTCACCCGGGCCCTGTAGAACACTCTCCCAGGGCAAGGCCCAGGAAAGGGAATTTACATTGGAACTTGAGCGTAAATGCGAGTTTAGTTTGACGCTAATTAGCCGCAACATTACAAGCATCATTTGGTTAGTGGATTCAGAGTTGAAGTTATACAAGAGGCACCTTTGGAAAAACTATTTTGATGAAAGCAGAAAAAGTGAGAGGAGAAAGTTGAACAGAGTCATCACACATTCAAGATGATTATATATATATATATATATAATACATATACGTGAAAAAAATATGTGTACATCCAAGCAGTGCTAGATAAAAACAAGTGCTCACAAACACTACTATGGCTTTATTTTGGGCTCCGTCCAACTGAACTGTGAACTGCTCTAAAACAAACACAGACTCCCAGACTTGAGTGCGTCCCTCCCACTTCATCTTTCTCTCACTGTCACTAAGAATTTATTTCACACACACAAACAACCCCCCCCCCCCCCCCCCCCAAAAAGAATTTACTTCCGTCAAGTGTCGGTGTTTTTGGTGGCAGCTCTCTGTACCACAAACACACACACACACACACACACACACACTGAGCGCTGCATAGCTGCAGCAGTGGGAGTGTTATGACTGAGGAAGAGCAGGGATTTGTCTAAGGCAACAAACCCAGCGGAGTCACCGCTCATACAGACAATGATATGGATCCTTCCCGCTCCGTCTGTCACTCTGTGGCCTGTGGTGCACTAACCTCTCCCACTGTCACATTATGTTCAAGCTACTTTTCATTAGAACAATGTGATTGTAACAAAAACTGTGAACAGAAATGCCAGTCGTGTAATGGTTTTAATTAAAACACATATGGGAGTTATATTTACCACCACTCTGTTTGAAAATATATTGTTTCATGTTACTGTTAAATGACAGCTATTTTTGAATTTAATATTGAATAAAGGGTTGGGCCATGGATAAGAAATATTAATGATATATATATTTAGAAAGAAAGTTCTGTACAGTATAATATTTTTGATTTTTGATTTTTTTTTCATGTAATATTGACAAATAATTACAAAAAATACATTTAAATTAATGAAATATTTCCATGCTTGAAATTCCAATCATGACCCAGAATTATTTTCTAATTATTTTTTATTTTATTTTGTTGGTACCTGGACCTTTAGTTCACTCATGGTGTTTAGATCGTTTCATTGACACGTTTTTGATTGAACAAAACCAAACTTCCATTGTTTTCTCTCCAGTCTTGTTTGTTGCAGCTCGTGCAGATTGTAGCTCTGCCTGTGTGTTCTTCATTAAAACAGGTTTAAATTAGTCTTGGACCAGAGTCCACTGAAAATCTTCTGTAATGTCACAAACAGAGGGTTAATGTGTCATTGCCCCCTCATAGAAAGGATTATCCAGTGATAACAATCTGGCATGGCCTCAGCCAGCCACAATCCCTCTGACCTAAGTGCATGATTTTGCACAGCGTGTGACCGGATGGGTACCTTATTGTCCCTGCATAGAAGTGGGGCAGATGGCAGTATGGGAATGAGGAGGGGAAGTAGGGATTTCAGGTCTGTATCCACTGCTCCTACTCACTGGCTGTGGGAGAGTTTTTGTAGCCTCTAAATACAGGAGCCATTAGATCATGCTAGAACTGCTGGAAGATTTAAAAGAACCTGAGAATCTAACGTTAAAAACAAATGATACTGATAAGTCTGATAGTAAAAAGAATGGTCATCACGAGTCAAGACAAACTGTTTAGATGGTGTAAAAAAATGCAGTGACAATGAATTTTTAAATTTATTTTTTGTATCTGGTAATGCTGATTACCTTCACCAGTACGTCTTTATTTTGGGTTTCAATATGTACACGATAACTTTATGACAGTGCTGTATAGGTGCTCCAACTCTGGATCTCATAGGTTGACATGCATTGTGGTCAATATATGTGTGTATATGTATATATAAATATATTTGATAAATAATTTTACATTTTCTGTAAAGTCAACACAGTCAGTTGAATAGAAAGAGCAGAGCTTTAACACCACAGTTCAACAGAAAACACTAAGACATAGAACTGCAGCAGCAGACTGGCTGACCTGTGCGCAGCTGGTTGTAGTGAACAGCCAGAAACACTATAGATTAAGCAGTGAATTTAAACAAGGACCATTCAGTAAAGACCTCTTCATTAGAGACCTGATGAAGAACAGGAGACGTCTGATGGAGCAGCCAAGGGCCACTTCTGCACTTCCTGCTTCTGTGCATGTGCATTGTTGGGTGTTTTTTTTTTCTAATTGTACTTCCTACCACTACATCCCCACAGTATATAGTGTTGTGCACTTGTTTTTCTGTAGCTAAGCACATGCCTTTGTTTGCAATGTGTACGGAGGTTGACGTGAGGTCGTGGGCTCTCAACAATACCAGTGTGTTGGAGTAGAAAATCACAGGATAGTGGAGGCCTAACTTCACTGGCCTCCACCAGGTCATGCTGCGCTACAGTTACAGTACGTGTGTGTGTTTCAGCTGTTTATGTTTGGCTGCCTTACCAAGCATAAACAGGGCTTTCAAGTGAACTCCTATTCACTATGAACAAACTGTATTATGACACATGAAATATTTACTCTATGATTATAAAAAAATTACAAAATTAAAATAGCTACTGACAACACTTTGTCCTTTTGTTAAAAGCTCAGCAAGAAATACAGTCCTGTCTGTCATCAAAGCTGTTACTTTTATGATTTGAGTTATACTATCACCTGATCACAATAATCAGGAAAAATGATGATTAATCACGACTGACCCACAGCTGCCCTGCGATTAATCTTACTAAACATTTGAATTGAACTGCCCTAAAAGACACACATGGAAATAAAATAAAAATGGAGAGCTTTTATTTCTAAAGTGCTGACTTCTCCAGTAAAATTAGGTGCTAGATTATTAACACTGTGGCTACAACGGCTGCTGTGTCATAGGTCTGTGGTTTGAATCCCCCTGAGAGGAATGATTAAGGTGGAGGGGGCGGAGGAGTAAATGAGTAACACTAACTCCTGCAGGCGGTGGGCCTCAGCTGCAGTTGGATATACTGAGTGGATTTGTACAGGGCAAATTCAAATATGTGAGACTGCATGGTGTGAACCTGTGGCTCACAGGGATCACCCCCGTCTACAGCTGGTACTACAGTATTTGCCTCCCTCTTTCCCCCCCTCTCAAAAGATTCATCACCCAGATGTTTCCTTGTTTTGCTGTTGGCTCACACTCACGTCTTTCTCTCCTCTTTTTCCTCATCTCTCCCGCTCCATGCAGCGATGGGTTTCTTTTTTTTTAATGGTCCTGCAGTGAGTGGCAGCATCTGTGTTCTACATGCTGCCTGATTTCAAACAAACATCTGATTAAATTCTGGTGAAATTCAGAGGTATTTCCTGTTATCTGTTTTTAATGTTTGTCTTTGTGCTGTGACATGATGGAAAGTTTGGATTATAAATTATGGCAGAAAATGGTAAATGTTGTTCCATATGTTCTTTCCCAGTGTCTTAATGACATATGAATGAAGAAAGTAATGAGGCGTTTAGAGTACAAACCAAGCATGAGCCTGGCACATTTTACAGGTATTTTATGCCAGGTTTGATTCCTGGTTAAGTCTCAATTATTTTTTTTCTTTTTCTTCCTGTATTTGTTGCGACATAACAAACTTGTAGACGCTGCAGAGGAAGCTCAGTCTTGCTTGAACTTTGTAAATGAATTTGTATGTCATTTGCGGTGTGACTCAAATCTAAACCATGAAATTAGTTTGTGCATGATCACGTTTAATAAAATAGAATTAAGTTAAAAAAGCTTGAACACACACACAGTCAGACAGACAGACGTACACACAGCCACAGGTATAACTGAATCCTGTAACTGAATCCTGACCTCTTGACACTTTGGCAGCCCTGTAACATGAGTCAAAAACCAAGTTGATGCCGTACATACACATGCACAATGCCACGCACCATTTGCACATCTCCACTTGCTGGCTTGCAGCCATATGCAGGCCTGCTTCAGAGAAGTAAGCAAGCACCTTTGCTATACAGCCACCGGCCATATGGCGGCCATGGGCCGGCCTCGGTAATTGATGGTATCTGTTAGTCTGTCCATGGAGAGGGGCCCTGGGGCCCCTGAGATGGGCAACCTAAAACATACAGAGATCCAGCATGGGTGGGTTAGTGAGGAGGGGGACATGCTAGTGTTTCAGCCCCCCTTTTCTATTCATCCATTCATCTATACAAAGAGTTAACTCCCCCAAACTCCCACACTGCACACAACAATTGTGCTGGGGTCCGCTGATAAAGGCCCTCCTCTCTCTCCGTCTTTCTCTGTGACTTTTGGCTGCATGGCCAAGACCCCCTGTTTGTGGGCTAGGGTGAAGGGCTTCAAAGCCCCCTGGTCTGGGCCTGGTCTGGCTGCCTGGTTCTGGGCCTTCACACCCTCCCCCCCATTACACTGCTGCTGCTGCTGCTGCCTAGTTAACTTCCAGAATGAGCCCTTTGACGAGGACACAGCCAGCCAGATGGCACCCACTGGATGGGGATCGCTGGGTACTGCCAGATTGGGACTGGGAGGAAACTGTTACCCTGGCAGGACTCCGTGGGAGCCGGAGATCCAGGTTAGCTTTCGCTTTTGAGGTGCACAAATCCTTTGATGTCACACAAGATATATATGTATATATATATATATATAATGGAAATTAGATGACAACTTTGAATATTTAATTAAGGAGACCAAAATACAAATCAAACTTTATGACAATCATCAGTGACAAAAAACAATAAATAATAAAACAAGGGCTGTTATTAGACTCGCTAACAGAACAGCTAACAAAAGCGTACGCATGAGCCACACATTCAAACATACAGTAAATACGTAAAACACACGCACTTCCTTTTTCTCAGGGTTCGGTGACCCTCACACATGCGTGTGTGAGTTTTTCCACGGTGGTGTTCACCACACAGCACCTCCCCATCACCAGGGGTGAAACGGAGGTACACAGGATGGGATGAGCGTGAAAGCGTGGGAGAGAGAGGAGAGAAGCTGGGCTTGTTCCCACAGGCCTGACTCATGGCTCTGTGCGTACAACAAAGACCTCTGAGTCAGGGCATGGCACCCCAGTGGGTGGAGCAGACACATGTGAAAAAAACATATGCATATATATGTACAAATATAGAACATATGTTGATGCACACAAAGAGCACAGCCGTAATATATCATATCCACGTCCTGTGCATTGAAACAGATGTGTTTTCTTTGTAGGTGTGGCGGTGACATACACATTACAAAACCAAACATAAATAAATACTTGGATTTTAATGACCTTACATGGCAGTTTACACCAAATAAACCTCTAATTACACAAACGTTAATGATAAGTATAGGTGTTGTAGCCGTGCAAATCACAGCCACACCCGCGCTCAAAAGAATCTCATTCAATTGTGTCTGAGCGTTTTTTACGAGCGCGAGAACATCCCACTGCACGGTGCACTTGGACATGAACCTTCACTTATACTGGTGGTGAACTCGACTCCAAAATGCACTTCAGGGCGGACTGCCCGTGGAAAAGACGAGCAAATATGAAGCAATGTCTGAGGCCCGGAGGGAAAACACACGTCAGTGAGTGATGGGTGAGATGTTGAACTTCAATATTCAATAAACCTTCAGCAAACTGAATGCCAGACAACACCCGCCTTCATGTCCAAGCAATTTGCTCTGTTTCAGCACCGCTGCACGAGTAGAGTTATTTAATTGTTCGCACATTACCCCTCTCCTCTCGGGCTTCGGAGTGCGTCGATGGGAAGTAAATTGGCAGAGACATCGATCTAAAATGTGGTAACAATTTAAAGAGATTCAGAGCTGCCAATTTGGGTTTGTATTAAAAGAAAACGAAGGCCGTACTGACGAACAGATCATCTGCGTGCTGCATCTTGCACACTTGGTGAAACTTTAAACATTTTACAGAAGAGAAAACAAATCAGAAAAAGAAGCACAGGTTTCCTTCTGTTATCAATCACTGTCATTCTGTGGACAATGATTCTGTAAAATGATTGGGAATCATTGGGTTTATTTTCCTACGGCTCTGAACTGCAAACTTATTTAAAAGTTTGCTTAAGAAAAAAAATCTTTTAGGGTGACAAAAAGGAGGTGGGAGGGGATTTCAGCGACTCACCCTGCAGTGATCACAGCAACATGATACAAAAAAAAAAAAACTTTGAGTGAAACTGCACCATGGTGACTCAGGTCAAGTTGCCCTGGAGCACAAATGTTAACAGTGATCCGTACCTAATGGTTTAGCACCAGAGACAGTTTCCATCATGCCACCTGCTAGCATGCTGGCAGCCACACATGCTTCATTAATGAGAAGAGAAGTTGGGTTTAAAAAACTGTTTCTCCTTTATAGTGAATGGGTCGATACTGTAATCACTGCCATCAACAACCTTTTTTATCTTCAGGCTGCTTTTAGGAACTTTTATCAATGGTTTTATTTGTTGCTTTTATCTATTCTTATCAGCTTTCACTACTCTGCGTTTTATCTTGTCTTTTTGTTTTATCCTGCCTTGTTTTGACCTTCCCTCCACACCAGGAGTTGAGCTGCATGTTGGCACTTGTGCCACAGTCGGGGCTACTCTTTCTATGAGTCCTTTTAAAAGAGTTATATAAATAAAGTTTAAAGTTTTACCACATTAAGCAAAAAGAAGACGAATTTGTCCAAATAAGTGACAGATTTTGCACGGTTTATTAAGTTTAAACCTGAATGTTTCATATAAATGTCCTGGTTGATAACGTAGCAGCTGGGCCCTGGTTTAATTAGTGCAGTGAACAGAAAAAAAAAAAAAAAAAGAAATTCACAAAGATCAAGCCAAATACAATGGGATCCTATGAAACCCAGGCCTGACTTCATTTCTAATTCTAATTTTGCCTTAATCTGATATGGTTTGTGCGGCAGCCGACACGCGCAGAGCAGACAAACGGTCTCCTGTTTGTTTCAATTCCATATGGCCGACTCTTTCATTTAGCGTTTCCTTCATTCTGTCATTCTTCCTTGTATTTTGTTCAGTCTTTAAAAGCCCCCCCGCCAAACCCACCCCTTGGTGTTTCCCTGTACGTCGCAGGGCTGTCTCCGGAACGGGCAAACAAAGATGGCTATAGTGAATGGCTACCTGCTGGCTGAATAGCTGCTCTTATCTGCAGTATGCAGGCAGCGGAATGGCAGCAGCACATGTGCTGATGACAGCTTCTCATTGGACAGACCCTTATGCAACATGATCTCTGCTACTGTACACCTGCTCCCTGGTTACAGGTCTACAAGACTGGACTCATCCATGATGAAAACCATCATGCATTATTATGTCTGTGGCCTTTTGGGAAATGTGTGTTTTGTGTTTTGTTTTTTGAGAAAAAATGAAAATTTGAAGAACACAATGTAAGAACCTAACATCTGCCACTGTTAGTTTTAGCTCTGCTGGCCTTGAAGGTGCTGGGAAAACATCAAGCACCTGCCCCAAAACCCCTGACTTTGCCCCTGTCTTTGTCAAACTCATGTTTGCCCTGAGCTGCCCTATAGGCCAGACCTGTTTACACTCGCTGGACGGATAGAACGATAAGAAGATGGAGTGAGATGAAGAGGCGAGAAGGCTCTTCATTTGTATATGGTCTGCAGAACCATTCAGGTCTGCAGGATTTGACAAATGGAGGCAATAAAGGGGCAAGGCTTGGCAGGAGCTCAATTAACCACTACTGGAGCGAGAGGAGAAGGGGACACGGACCAGGACCCTCGCCTCTATAGAAAAGAACAAGTGAAATGCACAGAGGGGGGGTGCGGGGGGGGTCTGGCAATTTGTTCAGCTGCCTTTCTGTCTGTTGGATCAGACTTTTCTTCCATTTTTCTCTGTACAGTACAGTATACACTGTATATGCATGAGGGTTAACTAAGTCAGGGAGTAATAATAAGATGTTCTGTGCATAAAGGGACTTCTGTGCATACTGTACATGCCATCTGGGATGTTCTAATCAGAGCTATAATATATGAATAATCTCCACAGATTCTTATTCAAACCTCAGTTCTTCTTCAGCCTAAAACCCATCAATATTGTGCCAGGGGAAACACACTGTTCCGTGTACAGCAGCCAACATATGTTTAAGCCAACACAGCCTATTTAGGGGACAAGTTCACAAACCCTGCAGCGCCGCTATCCATTCCCAGTGACAGTCATTTGTGTACCTTACACTCTGAGCACCAGCTAGCCACCTCCATTCAAATTCAAATTGGAACGCAGCGGGGGACAATGGTTTGTGAGTCGCTGAGAGCAATTAGTAGTGGACTCCTCCAGTGTCTGGCCCAAAGACTTTTAGCCCTGTGGTTCCATCATGCAAAGGCATTGACCCCTTTCAGATGGAGGAAAGAACGGGGAGAAAGAGGGGGAAAAAAGAAAAGAAAAAGAGGGCTGCCTAGCGACGCCCAAATGTGGAGGGACACAGACTGGCAGAGTTAGCACTGTGTGTTGGTTTTCCTCTCCCGACTTTACACTGAGAGACAAAAGCTGAAGTGTGATGGAGGGGTGCATTACCATTGTGTCAACAGAGAACAGACTGAAGACAAAATTATTGTCAGGTCAAGACGTACTGAGCTAAGACACACTTAACAGTGAACTGGACAACATTGACATGGGAATAAAAACCAGGTATCGTACGAACTCCAAGACAGCTTTTGACTGAGAGACAAACCTGACAAAAATCAGTCAGAAAACAGTTATTTATTTCTAATAATTTTGGCTATAGAATATTTTCAATCTAATAATAAAATTCTTAAACAGAAATGAGCAGAAATAAGCAAAACTGGCAAAGTTACTTTTGTTCATGGGAAACTGAATTCAGTGCCTGTTCTGTGCCCCACCACGGTTCTCCATTTCCTGTGTTGGAGGCACCTGCGAAGGTGCCGTGACCTGCTTATCATACAGCTGACAGACATACACACACACGTGTACTAACACACATGTACAACACATGCACTCACAAACAGAAAACCAACCCCAACCACATCCATCGCATGCGCTTTTTTGCACAATGTAAACAAAGGTGAAGCCGGAGGGTGAGAATCACAGAACAAAGAAAAAACAAAAACTTTCAGTGACAGATGTCACTGTCGGAAATGTACAACATTTTGAAAAATATCACATTGTAAAGCCCAAAACCAAAGCCCTGTTGGTTTCAGAGCACCTCTTTAAATCAAGATGCCCTGCTTTTGTCACACAGGTGTTGTCTGTTGGTTGACTGAAGCTCTGAAGGTAGTTTTTTGGGTTTTCATACAAAAAAAGAGCCAGAAAAAATATCTTATTATATCCTTTTCTTCAAACATACATGGGAGGAGTATATTTTCCTATTGAGAAATCTTAGTTAACTGGGTTACCAGGAAGTATATTTCTGGTAAAACAAAATTAACTGATCAGGTTTCTGTAGTATTTAAAGAAAGGAAACAAAGATTTCTGGAATATTTATTAGTCACTTGACCTACTGTTAAATATTTTTATTTTTTTAAAATGTGTTTCAAGCATTTGAAACACAAAAAAAATAAAAATAATTATTATTGCTGACATTTGTCCGGTCAAATACTTTCATCTCGTTCATCATCAGACCTTGAGCTGCACTGACATTCACTTCAGCAAAGCTTATAAAGTTCTAGAAAGGCTTCTTGTTCCAGTGATTTTTTTTAAATTCATTTTCCATCCATCTACAAATATTTGTGCTCTTATATCCAGGACACATTGTGAATGTGTGTCTGTTTGCCAGCGTTGTTTACTTTTCTCCTTCTGACCGATGAGTCCTATAGAAGCGCCCTGGAGTTAGTGTGTCTGTCTCGGCGGCTTAGACGAAGGCCCTTCAGCTGCATCTCTGCCCGCCCGTGAGGTCAAATGTGGGTCGTAGTGATAAAGGCTGAACTCCTGACACTCGTCCCAAAGAATGAGACAGCTCATTGTGTAGCGACAGATAGCAGACACAATAAGCCCCAGTCTGAATCCTGTTTTCTCGCAACGCCGCGCTTCTTTTCTTGGCCTCGGAGTCGGCGGCTTGCAGAGACTTTCCTTTATGGTTGGCTAGTGACCCTGTAATCACCCGGGGGTGTCCCCCTTTATAAGATTTTGTCCAAATTTCATATCAATGCAAATGAGGTTGGGTAGAAGTTCATCCTATAACACTTTAGAAGATGCAGTTTTTTTAAAGGATGACACTGGTGTGTAGAACAGATAAAAACAGGCCTGACTGGTCCCTGCTAAATGCATCATTGCATTGTGGAGCTGCGCTCCTCTTATTGCACCATTTTTCCAAAACAACACCAGGCATACTTGAGAATACTTGAGGTTTGGAAGAGTCTGATTCATGCAGTGGCCAAGTGAAAAACTGGACTTCACCCAAAGACAATATCTTTGAATTAAGAAAAAGAGAAGGCTCGGAACAATGAAAACAGACTGGAACATTTATGGCTGTGAAATTATATATTTCTTTACATTGTCATAATGTGTCAACTCAAGTATTAAATTACTCAAATGAATGCTTTTTTAATATCTCTTGGGCGCTTGTTGGTTCATTAACACAGAGAGGACAAATACATAAAGCATGACTCAATTACTTAAAAATATAATACTTACATCCATTAAAAAAAATACAGCTCTGTGCTACAGCACACAGTGGTGGTTTAATTCAATGTGAAATCAATTGAGAAACCAAGAAAAGATGAGCCCCAGATCAGAAAAACAAAGCGTCCTGACAACCATTGTTATTAAGAATGTGATTCTGCACAGAGTTTTATTGTTCAAACAAATTACTATATATAATATTTCACTAAAAAAGGGGGGTTTAGTTACAAGGAAATAGGTGGTTGGAGGGAATCATTTAAATAAACGCCTGAAATGTTGGCTGCTCTATGTGGCCTCGTGTCGAATGATCAGAAGAAGAAGAAGAAAAAGAACAAAAAATCTGGTTCTAGGCATTTTGTTATGTTTTGGACAAAGAAATCTGTTAACTTTAAAACTTTAAAAGCCTGTTTGATCAATAACCAAAACTATAATTGTACTAACGGAGGCCAGGGAAACAAGTTAAACACTAGGGTTTAACTTGTCACGTTCGTCATCATCACTGTGTCTAATTTATAGATATTGGTTTCAGTCTTCAGATAAGACGTCTCAGGGAGCCACTGAAGGTTGAATAGAATAATGTCTCATCAAGAAGGGATTGAATCGTGAGTGTGTTTCTACATGAGTCGCTGCCGAGTTTGGAAACCGTTTTCACAGAAGCTCGAATAGATGTCGAGGAGAAGCAGGTGTGTGATCAGCCTTGGGCTGTCGTCTCCACCCACACACTCAAACTTGGACAGTGTATTGCTAATCTTTAGTCTCTCTCCCTCCCTCATATCTTGCACTTTATCAAAAGGCTCCTTTCTCTAACTGAACCAGGTGGCAGAAAAAAAAAGAAAAAGAAAGAATGACTCAAATAACAGTTCCCCGTTCACAACGGAATCACTTTTGCCGAAGCAGAGGAGTCCCCAACCCAGCTGTGGCTTCTGCCTTTACCATCTAATGACCATGACCTTCACGCTCTGCCTATCAAACCTTTATTGCTGCCGTCACAGGGAGAAAGACTCGGCAAAAGGAACACAGGCCGAGGAGAGAGAGAGAGAGAGAGAGAGAGAGAGGCAATAAAGGCCACAGATGTGTGTGGGACAACACAGCTGACGAACAGCAAAACAGAGAGCTCTTCACATACCATTGCTGCTGATGATTTCAGTGACCAGAGATTGGCTGACGAACGTCTCCCTTCTCAGATGGGCAAAAATGTCAGGATATAGTTGTAGTGAGTTGATGAATTTGTATTTTGTTGTGTTTGTTTTGGGTTTTTTTGGTGGGGGGGCATTTCTATTTGTGAAAAAACACAGTCAGCTCACATCCTAAGTCAACACACGCTGGATCGTTGCTGAAGGACTAAAAATAATATCTAGGTTACAATGCCATGCCAAACCCCAGCACAACAAAGTCTCAGGAAGAGGTCTTTTCAGCATGTTGCCATAGAGACTGACCACATGTACAAGTCAGATAGGGGTGAGTGGTCAAACTTGCAGTCAGGCTGTGTTGTCTCCTTGACTATAATAGGCCTAAAATACAACCTTCATTTAACTAAGCACAGATGTGTTGGAAAAAATCAGGTTTGCACACACAGGTCACTCTGAGGGCATCTGATGATCCCGGCAACCATGTTGTTTTTGTTTTCACGGAAAATAGGAAAGGTTGCATCGAGATTTTTTTAATCTGGTCTAGAATGACTAGGAACAGTAATAATGACCTGGAAAAAAAAAAAAAAAAAAAAAAACCCAGACTGATATGTGTTATAAAAGCGGGAGATGTGGTCAGATCTGCCCTGGTCTGACCTCTTCCTCTTCCATTAATCCAAATTGCATAGAGCTTAGGTTAATGACTGCAAGCAGTCTTATCTGTTTGGTATCTTTCTGCTGTTTCACTTAAATGGATTGCTACCCTAGGTGAAAAGAGGGGAGCCTTAAACGTGAATGATGACCCGAGAGTCATCTATTCTCAGAGGAAGAGAAGGATCCAGATGAAATGTCAACAAACAAATTGCCCGTGGACCGCAGTTTTCATACTCCATCACAACCGGCAAGTAAAAAAAATAAATAAATAAAATGTAACAGCAACTAGCAGGCCATCCTGGGTAAACAAAGGAAGTGCTCACATGGACTAAGAGTGCTGAGCACATTGTTTCGCTGGACAGTTTCCAAGTGTGAAAATGTGTAACATGCTCAAGTGTGAAGCTGCTGTGTAGACATACTTTCATGGCCCTGCCAACTCCTCTGGGCTGAGCAAATATATGAGCGCCGCATGGGCGCTTGGAAAAGACCAGCGAGGTGATGGTTATGAATGACTTAAGTGAGTGAAATTACACTGAGGAAAATAATGTAATAGTTCAGATAAGTAAGATAAGTCCTCTGTTCGTCCCACAGTGGGGAAATTCACAGTTATTAATCTTTCATTTCCCTTTGTGCGAGTTTGATTTATTGCTGACTCGTACAAATATATATATATATATATATATATATAAATGCACTGGGAACAGAACCAATGCTATGGAAACAATGGTGTAAAAACTGGCCTAAGGTCCAGACATTTCCATAAAAATACAAAAATACACTATTCAAAGATCTATAAAAATAAAAATAGATAAAATAGTTTTCAAAAAGTCTGCTGAATCATTTCTAGTTTTACTGTCAGACATTAAAAAGATATATATATATATATATCTTTCCCAGATATTTTTTCAGTGTTTCTTCTACACTGCTGATCATTTCATGTTGACAAAATATGAAAATCTTCATAAAAATACATATAGTGTAATGGCAGATGCAATGGCAACGCCAGATTCAAAAATACCTTTCAAATTGTACTCTGTTCAGTCATGCAATCACTGCATTTAAGAGGGGAGAAACTGGGGGGAGCGAGCTAAGTGTCAATAGCTTCAGCCTTGGAAACTGCTCTTTAGGTGGAGAGTTGAGCCAAGGTTGAGCTCGACTGAAAATTAACAGGTTAGAACACATGGTCTCTTTTTAATGGTTCCATGCAGCTGCGGAGAAAACAGATTCCATTTGGCAAAGACCTAAACAAATTCCCAATGGCACGTTTACATGAGCAGATACTTCAGCAGAAAACAGTCATCCACTTAATGTTTTTCTCAGTTAGCTGCTTGACAGAAAATAAATGGAGTAGTTGGAGAAGCAGAGTTAGAGTTAAAGTCAATGTCCCGCAGCTGGACTTGGACTGTGAAGTACAGTGTACTAAAAATGCTAAGAATATGGTTGGTCCACGGGGTCAAAAACAAAAGACAAAGTGTACTGGAGTTAACCCCACAGGCGTAGTGCTGGTACACCGTCAGGTGAGTTAATCAGTCAGCCAGCTGACCAGTCATTCGTGGTGGAGGCAGGGGCTCCACCCGCTAACAGTGCAGCTGTGCTACTGACAGATCTGTGCAGGGCAGCATGCAGCCGGCCTCTCCAGACCCTGGCACATCAAAGCTCCAGGCCCCCTTGAAAGCCCCCCTGTAGCTCCCCGGGCGGTCACTTCAAAAGACGTTTGGGTGCATCACAGATTCTCATCAAAGAGCCTGGACACAGCTCTCACCCACGCAGGCAAGCCAGCCAAGAAGATATGATTAAAAGCACATTATCTGAGAAAGACAGAAGGACAGTGGAGTTTTTTTTTTTTTGTCAGGAACAAAGCAGAGAGAAAAGAGAATCACTCAGATTCTCACCCGTACCGTCTCACTCTTGACCAAATAATTAATAAAAGGACAGACTTGATGAGACTCGTTCACATAGAAATCTCTATTTTCTTTTTTCAAATGCTTACTTGGTGCCTTCACTCCTCCTCTTCAGGGTCACGTCTCAGGTCATTTAATATAAGCCACTGGTTACACGGCCAATTCACACCTGAAATTGCGAATCAGTAGCAGCGAGTGGCCTTCAATGCTGGCATTGTTGTCCCAGCGGGGGACCAGCCAGCAGCCACAGTGTGAGCTTTAAGGCCTGGAATAATTTGACTAAATGCATGGGATTTGTAAACGCGGATTATCATCGTTCAGCCACGCAACCAATCAAGTCAACCCCCCACCGGTATGTGTAGTTGTCTTTGGGTGAGACCACGATCACGTCGGTGTCAGTTGTTTTTTTATTCATGTCTGTGGGCACCAATGCTTTAGTCCAAATGTTGTTGTTTTTTAAGTAGTAATACAATTTGAATTTTTTGTTTTTATCCATCCAAGAAGTGCTTTTCAACTCCTTTCCCCACCATCCACTTCCACATGCCTCGCTGCAAACTTCAAAATGCTTTGGGTTAAAAAAAAAGTGTCCGCTGACAAGCTGGTGTCGCTGCGTTCTCCACGACCACGGACAGCCTTTCTTCCATTATCTTCACTCATTAGAGTGGATGTCCAAAATGTCAGAACAATGTTTTATGGACTGCTGAGATATCACTCTCCAGCACAAGTCACCCAGTGTTCTGCCACGCAAGAGAAGGAGGGAGGGAGGGAGGGAGAGAAGAAGATAAGGGGTTTATATTCTTAAAGGGTGGGGGGAGGAGGGAACAGAGGGGGCCAGGCCGCCTTTAGAAGAGCTTAGGACCCAGCGTGCTGAATTAAATAGAATGCCCAGACAGAATTAGTTCCAAGGTTGACTGGGTCCCCTTCTATAAAACTCGACAATTAGACGGATTAAAAGTAATAATTCAGTCTGCACGGCAACAGAAGCTATGAGACACCCAGCACTGAGGTGCTCACTGAGTGTCTGTCATTTACGCTCCCTCGTGAAAAAGTGACAACTTGTAGAGAGTGCCTAGTCAATTTGTACAGACGGTCCCTAACAGGAGTTGTTTATGAGTTCCTGGTATCTGTTGTGATGTAGTGGAGAACAGTCGTTGACACTGTAAAAACATAATAATGTTGTATCCAGTTAGTACAGTCAGATACTGAGCCTGATCCGGGAACTTCAACTGGTGCAGAAAAAGGCTGTGAAGTCACACTTCATTGATCCAACCACCACCAACAGCACAGCTGAAGAGACTTCAGTCTGAGTGGCAGATTGATTAACCTACAGACCGGCTGGTCCACAGACAGACTCTGGAGTTTAGACTGACTGCAGCCTCTGCACCTCTTCGTCCACCTGTGAGTAAAAGGCCCTTTGTCAAAGAGGCCTAATTTGATCTGACGCACCCTACACATGTGGAACAGCTCAGCAGCTCCAAACATTTGTGTGTGTGTGTGTGTGAGAGAGAGAGAGAGAGAGAGAGTGTGTGTGTTCAACTTCAGAACAGTTGAGGCACAGGAGTAAAAGACATAGAGAGTCTGCTCTGCCAAGGAGGAACTAATTTGAGGCAAGAAAAGCTTTGTTTCACCTCACGTGAACTTTTGGCTTTCCCCATTTCTTCATTCTCTCAAACTCTGAAACTTATTCTTAACAACTGTTCTTTCTTGGTGTGGCCCACGTACTGGCTGTAATCCACACAAACAGACACACAGGAACAGTACACACAGTGCATCCACGGAATAACTGAGTAACCTACTCTTCACCTTAGAAGAAAACATGACAGATGTTGGTCAGATTGAACTGTCAGTGTACCGAGGGTTAGACTAACGCTCCCAGGTTATGAGTACATTGTAATTTGGTTTGTTGTTGTTCTCGCCATTCTGTGCATGATTCACAATTGTAAAATCTATAAATGACCCATACACAGCAGTAATCTACAGCCTTGAACTCCAGTACAGGAAAAGAACAATGAAATGAAATGGAAAGAGCAGCAAAATATCAATCCTCATTGAGAATTCCTCTTGCAATTTTGTGTAGGGTTCGGTTGAGGAGTGTTTGCTTGTCTGTGTGTTGGCCTTCAGCACAAACACATGGTCATATCTGTCAATACTGGCTTTTCTCTGACCCTGATTAGGATTAGAAAATGGACGAGTGAATAAATAGTTTTTAATACATCCTGTACTGAAACCTGGACGTGGACCAAACCCTGCCTCACAAATCCTCAGCAGTAACAACTTCTTCTGTACAGTCCCAGTGCTGAGGCAGCGTCAGAACACACCCTAGTTTTAGGTGATGCAGAAAAGAGCCAGAAGCGCGGTCGCTGCAGCAGGGACAAGGGCTGCAGTGTAACAGAGAGAGTCCAGATCAGTATGAAACCTGATAGAAAAACAGACATGGCTTCAGGAGACTGGGAGGTAACGGCCCAGCTGTCAATTATGTAGCTGTCAGACACAGACACATGGAACTCTATCACTCTGTCAGGAAATGTATGAAGACACAGACAGAATGTAACACAAAAGAGTTCCAAGAACCAATGGATGGGAACAAATTCATTTGCCCGATGTAACCAATAGGTGACAGATCTTGGCTTTAAGTTAAAACGTTCTCTTTCTTACCCCACTAACATCCTCACTGACGATACTCAGCGTGGTGAGTGTAACGCAGAAGAAAAAACATAGTTTTTCACTGAATTTTAAAATTAGCCCAAGGTATTTCTCTCTCCTCCCAGTCCAGAGCCCCCTGCCAACTGCGTGTCTCCCTCAGTCTCGCTGCCTCTCGCCCTCTCACAGGTCACACCCATTTTGGCCCTCTCCTGTGTATATAAAGTAATTGCTTGTGGCAGTCAAGGTGTCTGCACAAGGGCCTGTCATAAGCAATCTACCAACATGAGTAGGGGCCTTGTGCATGAACCTAATCCAGTCAACTAAAGCTGAGTGGATGGGCTTTAATAAGTTGTCCAGCCGCAACCAAAAAAAAAAAAAAAAAGGAAGCAGTTGCGTGTGTTTTAATCTTCTTAACCCCAAAATAAGGCAGAGTCATTTTTTTCTATTGCTGAAAATCCTTTCTTTTCTGTGGCTGCCTTCCATTCTGTATAAATGTGTACATACGGTGAGTCATTTTTTAAGGACTGACCACATGCCACAGGGTAGGAAGAAAAAAAATGGACACTAATCCAATTTAATTTCTGCTTTTTTTTTCTTTTTTGCCATATGATTTCAGCAGCTGTTTAGATTTTCTGGTTATCGTCACTCCTCATCCCGTACACAGACACAGACGTAGAGAAGTAGTGCGTTCCAGGCACTTTGAGAGCTGTTTGCTAAAGTAAAGGCCATTAAATTCCTTAGCCACTGACCCCACCTCCACTCTGAAGGTTGTTCAGAGGGAACCAGACACAGACAAACCAACAGACAGACAAGACCTAAGGGGCCTAAACGTCAGCCCTCTCTGGGGCTTGGCGACTCTGGTCAGACACTGCAATAAGGAATGGAGCCCTGGCCCCTGCAGCCAGACTAGAGAGGAGACGACTTAAGGTCGTCTAAGTGTTTGGGAAATAGGCCCATCAATGTCAGAGCCTTTTATTGCTTTGGCTTCCTATTGCTTTTCCCTGCTTGAGGGTTTTACATGAATGATAAACGGCAGCGTGGCATTATCTTTTACCAGTCATACCCCTGCAATGTTAGCTAACAACAAAAGAAAAACGTCCAAGTTGTTTAAAATTTCAGTTTTTTCATTTAGTTAAGTTAAGCAGAAAACATTACCCTAGAGCTAAACTGGCCTATGATATATAAAGTATATGTAAATATAGAAATTGAACAGAATTAATAAATGTAAAAAAAAAATCAAATTTTATTATTTTTTTATGAATAAAAAAAATGCATGTGTTGTTTTATATGTTTTAGTTGTTAATACTGGAATACTTTATGAAATGTATTCAAAACATGATGCATGCCTGCATGTATACACTGGTGCATGTGTGTGTCATGTGTCTGTATGTGTGTGTGTCTGTTATGAAGCACACAAATAGTTAAACTGCTGCAGGAACACCTTGTAGTACTATGCACTATGATATCCTGTCTGCAGGATATTGAGCCACACACAGACACACAATGACAAAGACACAGACTCTCTCACACACACACACAAACACACACACACACACTCTCAGCCAATGCATGGCTTTGCAATGAGTGTACAATTGCAACTGCAAGTTTTCAAAATTACAGCTATTGGGTTTTCTGCAGGTTGAACTGGTGAAGCACGTGTGTCCAATGATCAGTCTGCTTGTAAACATAAAAGAAGAGCTGGGCTGAGTGCACGGTCCTGCGTGCACAACTGAGCTCTGCTTCCAGTAAGCAGATTAAAAAAAAAAAAAAAAGAGGGAGAGATAGCCCAGAGCCAGATACCTCACTTCCCAACAGAGTGCAGCACATTTCCTGAAACTGACAACTACTAGGAGTTGTACTGAGGTCTGGCTGAATGTGAAAGAGAAATAAAAACAAGCCCAGGGAAGACAGGGAGAGAGTGAGAGAAGACTTACACGTTTTGCAACATTGCCACAACAAAGCAAATGTGGTGTAAAAAATGTCCACCAGACCAGTGAAAACATACCAGGACAGACATGGATTATTCTTTCTATTATTGGTATCTGGAGCAGCTGCTGAAGTGTGTTTTTATTCTGTAAATAACCTTTGTCTGTTTACACGTGCTCTGTAATACTGCACGGATAAGGTCAAGAACAATTGACCCAGTAGTTCCTGTATATTAAAGATGTTTATAGATGGAAAACGCATTTAAATCTAGGAAGCCTAACTCCCAGGGTGACTTTCTTTAACAACATCTTATCTCAGGTGAAAACCTGTAAATAAACTGAATAGTCATTGAATGTGGACAGCAGGGACACAGCAACAGAACACACTCATACTGTTTAGTTGCATGTCTTTAGTAACAATCACTTCAGCACAGTTCACATCCATGTGTCAGGTCCTGTAGTAACGTCTTCTCTTTGTGCTGCCCTAATAGTCACAATCAGAGGTGGTCAACAACGGCCGAGTGACGTTTATAATCAAATGGTTAAATGTTACTGAATACACACCAATGTAATTGCCAATGTAAACCTAATGTAGCAAATGTATAAATTTAGTATTGTTTATTTTATTATTTTACTATTTTTATATTTTTATTTTTATTGAAAAAATACAAAATGTTCCCATACACTCATCAGTGTACTCTGTCCAGGAGTTTTTTTAATCACACAACGTTCATCAAATTCAAAGTGCCTAGCTCACACACACATCTGAACACAAACAAGTGGAGCCTGTGATAGAACCCTTCACCATTGTGAAGATGACCTCTCCACTTTTTGACCCACGGCCACTGGATAATTGGACCTTTACTAATGAGTCCCCTTAGCTGCGACACTTGGCAGAACTTTTTTTTTTTTTTAACATCCTGCCTTGAAGACTGACTGCATGTCATCTAACTGTGGCTTCTGGTTTAATTAGATTTTTTAATGATAAAATTAAGACAAACAAACATGAAAAAAATATTAATGAATAAGAATAGGTAATTTTCCTTAAAAATTATTATAATTAAATAATACCAAAAAAAAATCCTACATCTAAATAAACAATTGTTTAACCACCGATACAGTTCTAAAGAGTGTGTTATAAATCTCTTCTTCAACTACTCACAGAGGCCACAGGGCTGGGACACCGCAGTAACTTGCTCACAGCTACACCAAAGCAAATATTTTACATCAGAGGGAAAAGTGGGATAGAAATATGATGAATTACAGCCGTAGAGGTTGGCCAGGGTAACAGCCATGATACTGGTAGGAACAGTGGTGGTGGTGGTGTTTATAGTTTTGGTAATGGGCACGCCCGGCTTCAGACATCAAACCGGTAAAAATCCCCAGACAAGGACATTTCCACTTGAACTCAGCCCTACTCTTACTATTTCCTTCTTCTTCCCTCTGAAAAACCCACAGGACCTGGATTATTAAACCTACACTAAAAATTCATAACAAGTAAAATAATAAAAATAAAAAAATATGCAGTTGCTGCCTGACAATGGCAGGAAGGAAAAAGAACAGTGTTGCTACAGCACAGCCTGCTGGTCAGAGGTGGAAGTTTGTCAATGCTTCGCCTCCCTTCCTCCACACCGAGCAGTAACTGCTGACGCTGTGACTTTTATACCGCCGTGTATTGTGGCCCCTATTTCAAAGTACTACTACTTTGTACTACAGTACACTGAACTCTCAAATGTTGTAATTATACCCATTAGTATTACATGTGTGCAACACACATGTAATACAAGTGACTATCCAAAAGCTTTGGCGTATACACAGTATAAATCTATTGTGTGTCAACACAAGGATAACTATTACTGTACTATTTTTTATTACTAGTTAAAAGGGTGACCACTGAGAACCAGCTAAGAAGCTAAGCTAAGCTAAAAAGTCATGTGTTGTTTTAATTTGGTAGTGTTGGTGCTAAGCCTTTGTCAAACGCAACATGAGCTCCAAAAGTTAGTCTCAAATACAAACACAATCAACGACATTTGAATAAAAATTATGACAAATAAATTGGTGAAAATTGGGCCCCTCAGGTGTTCCTTTATTTTGAACTAAGATCTAACGCAGTGTTTCCCAAACTTTTGTTTCTGGGGACCCATATTTTAAAAGTCACAAACCTTTGCGACCCAAGTCAATAGACATTATTCATAAACCCCTGGGAAACATGATGCGAGATGACCCAAAAAAACCCTCTTGCGACACACCTGAGGGTCGCGACCCAGTCTTTGGGAAACAATGATCTAATGGCAGTGGGAAATCACACCTGAAGTGTAGAAGGACGTGTGTTAGAGTGGAATTATTCTTCTTTATGTGTTTTCTAGTCTTATTAAACCTTAAGAATGTTTCTACTTCAGTGTGCAGCAGGCCAACACTGTCTCATCATCTTAATATCTGTACTGCTACAGCTTTTATTTATTTATTTTTTGTTTTGTTTTTTTCAGCTTGCCAAAGCTGTCTCATGTAAGAAGATAAATTTCCAATCTTCAAACCACAGAAACACAGCGGCTGGGTTCGTCTGAGAAGCAGAGAGCCAGCCAAATTCCAGCTTACTCCCTGCGGTAAAGCTGCATATGTGTGGGGTGTTGCTTATAAAACTTGTGTAAAGCCAAGTGACAGATGCAACCAAATTTCAGCATCCTGCTGTTTTTCACAGCAGCAGTGTGATGTGTGAAGTCGTGAGACTTTTTTTTTCCCCTGTCACAGAAACCACAGTTGAATCAACTTTGCTACTTTGCTAAGTGTTACATAAAGCTTAAATGCTTCGTTTTGTCCTCGGATGACTCTGAGTTAATCACTCACTGTCCTTTCACAGCATTTATGAATAAAGTTAAAAGTCCAATTAGGAATGGTAACACTGGGAGAGACACTGACTGAGTCTAATGTTAGGTTCAAGTCGCTACAGTGTTCAGAGAGGTGGAACTCCGATCAACTCTGTGTTTGTTAGTGTGGCTAAAATTACCCTAATCTCTATTTATCCAGGGACCCTGATAACAGGGGTTTTTGGATAATTATGTTAGTTAAGCAATTACGGCTGTATATTTAACCTAATTGCTGCAATTGCTCAATTCATCAGGAAATTGTTATTGAATTTAAAGTGAAATTAGTCAAATTAAGCACAAAGTGGAAACAGTTCAATCTGCGTTGAACCTTTTTAACTGTCATCATTTCGATCCCTGGGGGTGGGGGGTTAGTGTTCCCACCCCCAGGTCTAATGAAAACAAACACTCCTTTCAGTTGTTCTGAAATTGTGGCGTCAGGTAAAAAAGAAAGAGAAACAAAAATATTTTGTGAGTCATGTTTGGACAGACATTTCCTGTTGTTTTTCCCCCTTTGTAATCTGGTGTTAATCTGAGTTCTATGGCAGTCTGGCAGAAATATTTCATTAACAAACAGAAAAACTGAAAAATTAGGTCAGGAGAAGACAGAACAGGAGACGGCTGTAACGGGCCAGCATGGTGTGTGTGTGTGTGTGTGTGTGTGTGACAGAGAGAGAGAGAGAGAGAGAGAGAGAGAGCTGGTCTGTGACCTTTTGTTAACAGTATGGTGATGAATAGACTGGCACTGAACCATTGATAGTCATTGTTAAAGTAAATATAACTTCAACAGCAGTATTTCTTAAAAGCGACATGCACATAAAATAAATGCACGTTAAAAAATAATTTAAAAAACGGAGACTTGTTAAGAATGAGAAAAAAAAATGATTTGACTAAACAATCCATCAAAAAAATCAAACAAATTCAGAGCTACAAGTCATGAAGCCAACTCTTGTTTGTCTGTCTATTTTTGGCTGGCCGCTGCTCGCTACGCTTCAGTGTCTGGCAGCATTTATTGGCAGTTACTCATGCTGACTTTGGATGGAACCGTGATACACTGCGCAGTATCAGGGCACTCACCAAAGCAGCAGGAAGTGACCGACTTACTTCACTTCAACACTGTGCACCAGCCAGGCAGTTTCATTAATGCTAATAAAGCCAAAACCGAGCTTGAGATTTCCAAGCCGCTGCACACAGAGCTGGCCATAATTTGGATGAAGCAATGAGAGATTGTGATGGAGAGTAAGTGTGTTTTATTTGGTCGGCCTGGTTTATTTTTGAAGATCTTGTTTGCTGAGTCTGTGAATTTTCCAACCTGCGGTGAGAGGCAATAAAACGGTCATCACTCTCTCTCTTTCTCTCTCTCTTTCTCTCTCTCTCTCTCTCTCTCTCTCTCGCTCTCATTATAAAACCCTTCCGGAACTAACACCAGTGAAGGGAGTAAACATTCTCACCCCTCATATCTGCAGCACGAGGGCCTTCATTAATGTGGGATTGCCCATGTCAAGTCTGTCAAAACCCTCGCTTTAATTAAGAACTTTTATTTGCCCCAGTCTGACGCATATGCCGTAAAGGATGACCAGCACCACCATGAGAATTGTTTGGTCCTGTGAAAGAGCAGTAAAATGTCTAAAAGCAAGTATCACCTTTTATGTGTTAAAATCATTAGGCTATTGTTTAATCATGATTTACAGTCAATTTAGATGGAGGATATTTTTAGGAGATGATCTAAATCAGGGGTGGGGAAACTGTTTAGTTGACTGGCCAAAATGAGGCTCAAAATTTGACTGGTGGGCCGTACAAAAAGTACAAAAAAAAAAAAAAATTACACATACACATGCCGTGTAATAGTGTTTGTTGGGCCTGATTAGAAATCCCAGTCGGCCGTATCTGGCCCACGGGCCATAGTTCGCCCAGGTCTAATGTAACCATACAACATGATCTTCAAAGAGCAAGAAAAGTGTCTTGTCAGACAACATCCAGTTTTCCAAACATTGCGTGAGTAGTAAGGAGAGTCAAAGGGTTAAATGCAGTCTGGTCAGGAATTATGGGTCTTTTAATGCTGTTGTGTAACTGACCATAGCCTTCATCAGAGTGCAGTGCGAACGAATTAAAGAGGCACAGCTTTGTGAGTCAAAGTTTTTACTGCGCCAAGTAGTTAATGACGGCGGTCACCAAATGAAGACAAGTTATGACAGGTTTTGACTCGAGGTTTGAGACAATTTAAAGCGCAAATAACTCCTGCAGCCTGTGAGAAGAAATCAGGGAAATGTTTGTGTAAATGTGACTTTTGATTTATGAGTCGAAGTTCTTCGGTTTGTTTGTCGGCAAAGCAAGTGCAATTTTTTTTTTCAAACTGGGTCAGTGAGTAAAGGTAAAATGGAAGTCAGCGAACAAATAAACTGTTCAGTGTCTGCAGAGAAATTAACAGTTGAAATATCCCACACAGAGAGGACGACTCGGTGAATATGGTTGTTTTACCGTCTTATTTATGCTCTCGACTTTAGGGAGACAGGCCAAAACCTTCGAAACAAACTGTTCTTTTCAGTCCTTACTTACCTTCTCTGCCTTTTCATCCACCAAAAGAACGTCTTTTTCTCTTGTAGCAGAGCAGGAGGCCACAGCTTCCACTGCTTCTATTTGTCTGTGCACATACAGTATAGGTGGTGCATTCACGCACAGTGAGTCTGTTGCCTGGTAGAAATGTGTCCTTTCAAAAAAAGATGCATTCGATGCATTTACATTTGATTATATTTCCCATTTTGCGGTAAGTCCAGAAACAACAGAACGTTTTGCAAATGTTTGTGGGTAAAACGTGTAGCAGCTGTGACCTTCCTATAACCTTTGTCATAAACAAATAGATTCTACAAAAGATTTTAAAAAAACCACAGTTAATAATGGACTATATTTTAGACTGCTTTTCCACTTGACTGAACAAGCATATGTTTGAGACGCCCCTCGCTGTCATCAATATCGGAGTACAGTGTAGCGGACTGGCACAGAGAGGCCACACAGACAAAAAGTCAATTTGTTCAGAGCCCTGCACAAAAGACGCCAGTTGCTCAGCAGAGAGGGGCCCCTACTTGAAGAAGAGGGGGCCGTGATGCATGTGTCCCCGCCTGCGGTCCCTCCTGTAGGGCAGCGGTGAGGTTTTCATTGTTTAATGCTGGCTAGAGTGTAAAAGGGAAACTAATTAAGAGCTGCCTGTAGGTGGCCGATGGAGGCTTTTAAAAAGTCCGAGAAGAGACGTGAAGGAAAGGCATGAGGCCGGACAACATGGTCACACACATCAAGAAAAAGGAGGATGCCTTGGTCAGCTCATGAGATGAAAGACATCGCTGATCTGGTTCTGCTTGACTCCGGTGATTTGGGGAATGAGTCAGAAAATCTCAGGCACTACTAATCAAAAAGGAAAATGAATATGATGCAACCCGTTTACAGCCAAAACACTGCTGTGATAGTACAGCTGTATAAACAGACCCACAGCATCACGTGAAACCACTAAGCCACCGCGTTCTCACACATTTTAATTGTGCGTACACAATCAACGGAAATCATTGTTTGCCCGAGCTATAATGAAATCAAGCCTCATTTACACAGCAGCACGTAAACACACCGTGGACCAAGTGTTTACTGGAACACAGCAGGACTCTGTGTCTGCAGGCCTCGGACAAGTGTATATTTGAGGAATGAAATTTAACAAATCACAGGACTCACTCGTCATCAAATCATTGGAATGTTACAGATTTGTGCTAGTGTCCTATTAGTTATACTTATGGGGACGATATTTTTGGAAAAAGTCCTTGTCCTTATGTGGAGACATGTTTCAGTTTCCCATTAAGAAAGAGGATTCTTTAGGACTAGTTAGGATTAGAATTAGAGATGGGTAAGGGTTAGGATTACACCTTTAATGCTGAAGGTTAGGCCAAACTGTGTGTGTTTGTGTGCGGTGTTGGTGTCTCTTGTCGGGGAATAAAGACATGATTGCGTGTGGACAGTGCCCTGCACGACTTCCTCAATCAAAACACAGAGACATCACAGAGACGTCACAGCCAACTGCAGTGATTGCTCCGTCACATGTGAACACAAACACTCACAAACACAACAGTGAAGTACGACTGAGCAAAGACAACAGACGAGTGAATGTGAACTTTTAGCATCTGTGGGACAACGCCACCTATGCTTAGGTAAAATAAAGAGTGGTGCAGTACTTTGACAATGTTAATATACAAAACTAACCCTATACAGTAAATTGGGGAATTCAAATCCTTTTTTTTAATTTTGTTTTTGCGTTTATAAAAAAATGTGCAAGACAGAGTAACTTGAATGTGTGTGTTCCTGTGTGTGTGTCTATGTGTAGCCTCAAGTTTTGTGGGTGGATCTGGTAGCTGTCTAAATAAAATCCAGATAAGGATGCCAAATGACAGAGCTGCTCAGAGTGGCGTGACACTGGGTGCAAAACAAACCAGCTGTTATGGGAGTGCCCAGTATGGCCCAAATCTGAGCGAGGCAGTTACAGCTGAGTTATGGGCACGGCGGCACAGCAATGGATACAATTAGACACTGTTTGTCTCTGCAGCTGGAACTGAAACTGGCTCTCACACACTCAGGCGTTAAACACCCGCTGGATTCAGCGGAGCTCAATTTCCTCCACAGATTAATTCACACATTCCTTTGTAATAAAAAGTTATGAAGTCATAAATGGCAGGAAAGGATCAGACCCACAATATTATTCAACGGTGATAGACCTGACAGGTTGTAATGATGGTAATGACACTGACTTTTAATGAAGATAATTAAACGTTCGTATGCTAACGAGTGCCTACGGCGACAGGTTTTGCTCTGTGTGTAACAGGCAGCACACCACCATACTGTTAGATGAGGAAACGCAGCTTCTGTTTGGTAAACATGCACCGCAGTATAATGACTAAAACACAGAGCGTGACTTGGCGTGAATAAAACACGACTCCTGTGCCACAAAAAATACAAAAAGAATTTTAAAAAATGATAAATATCAAATTACTATCAAAACCTGTTTTGTCATTTTGAGTCATGAATGAATTCGCTACACGTTTCTACATAATGTCAATGCAACAGGTTAGACGAGCATTAGTTTACTATTGAACTACTATTGTTTCAAGTTGTTACAGGTTGATATCAAATACTAAAGTGTAATATTTCAGTGTTAGGAGTTCCTGCTCAGTTACTTTTAATGACTCTCTGACTGTGAATGAAGTACAAGACACTTCTTATCTCAAAGCCACAGCTTCAGCAGTTATTTCCTACAACGACTACATTCAAGTGCCTGAAGGTGTAGGCTAGTCCACCTTCTGAGAGGAATATACAGTAACATGCTGGAGGCCTAGCTAGTAATGAAAAGTTTGTTCAAACTTTATTTTGGATGAAGCATCAGCTCTAAGACACATAACAGATCCCAAATGTGGTCCATTCGAATGGTAATTATTAAGGGTGTGGATATACAGGCCAAATCTACATTCATAGATTTTATGAAAAACAGAACAGAGTTGAAATATAAACCAAAGAATCACATTTTCCTGGGGAGTCCACCACCCACTGATTATGTTCAAATGTTTTACATCAGTGGGTGGTGGTCTTGGCCTTTACTCAGGGTCAAATGATCATGGGTGTAGACAGACATAATATCATGAGAGAGAGAGGAACAGTTGAAGAGCCGACGTGGGACACTGTGGAACTAAAATGTGGACAAAAGACATTGACATAAATGCTAAGGTCAAACAAAGGGGTGGGCAGTAATCTGTTACTTTACTGTGAGGTGTGTCTCTCTGCCTGTCCTTCTGCTGTGTAATCAGTGTCATCACACTCACCTGTGTCTGTCATTAGTCTCACTGGTGTCACCTGGTGCCCTGGGTCTATATACCTCTCTCCCTCACTCAGTCAGGGTTTGGTCATTGTGATGCTTTGTTGTTCTTGTGGTTTTTTGTTCCTGTTCTGATTCATGTCTGCTTTGCTGTGGTTCCGCTCCAGTGAGTTTAAGTTGAACTAAAGTATTTGCACCTGATCCTCGTCTCTCTAGTGCTACAGTAGAGTCCTGTCTTCATCAGTACGTATTGATGAGACGTTAAATGGTCAAAGGACTGACAACAAACTGAACGATAACTGAATTTTGATTTTGAATTTTAGAGTGAGGAGAAGAAAAACATACAGTATATGGATATAAAAACTGCATACATCAACAGTACACATGCAAACAAAATCCAAGATAATATGGATCTCTTACTTAAT
This sequence comes from Cynoglossus semilaevis, assembly GCF_000523025.1. Taxonomy (NCBI): domain Eukaryota; kingdom Metazoa; phylum Chordata; class Actinopteri; order Pleuronectiformes; family Cynoglossidae; genus Cynoglossus; species Cynoglossus semilaevis. Next base: position 13,916,852 of record NC_024312.1, read on the forward strand.
GCATATGCACATTCACGTTTATAGGAAGAATGTAACATTGTCCCTTTTAAAAAATGACTGTCTAAAAAAAAAAACCTGCTGCCCTCAGTAGTAAAGTATACTGTGTTTTTATTAAAATACATTAAACAGAAGTCCGGCTGAGAGCCCTGAGTGAACGTGTGCCGTCACTGGAGGCATTAGGAGAGCCCACCACTCACTGGCAGATGTACACTATGGATTAACCACATCCATTATTAATGACAGGAAACAACCACACGTAGAAGACATGAGCTGCACAGTGACCACACGTGAACTCAGAATGTTTCCTGCTGCGGAGGGTTAGACCAAACGTTACCACTGACACAGAGTCCCCGCAATGACTTTGTGTGACCAACAGGTGAACGCCACAAAACAAGGAAGTGACAGACTTCAGTGACAAACAGTAGAAGGGTTGGTCAGGACAGGAAGTAGTCCAGACAGGTGTGGTATGTGACCTAGCATCTACTACTAAAGATTTTTTTTGGCATTTTCCTCTAGAATAAAGGGATAATCCCCCCTTTTTTTACTGACCAAGCCCAGGCCCTGAGAGTTTTTTTTTTTTTAACCAACAAGAGGGTTCAACAAAACATGCGTATGCAGCAACTCTGTGCTGTAAAATGCATTTAGATTTAGACAAAAAGACAGGCGTTTGTAGAACCTTTGATGGGAATTCAGAGCCAGTTTAAGTGAGAAGGATAAATGAGACTTACTCTTTTTTGTCTGTCATCACCGGCAGAGGAACGTCCTCGGTCATGTAGTACAGTTCATCGGTTAGGCTGTTGGCCCGGGAGATGTCGATGGAATTACTGTTGTCATGATTCCGTCTGACTGCGGAGGATGAACATCATCATGTCAGTGCACTCACAGTGAGGTTTGAACACAAATGTACTGTATACATACTGTACAACTCATACGACTGTATAACGATGCTGATGGCAGTACATGTAAGACATTGATGGAATCAGATCAATGCTTTCAATTATAATGTTTGATTCTCCTTTCTGTTTTGATTTATTAAAATCATTGAATGTACTGACAACAAACATTGAAAGACGTGAAAAAAAAAAAAGACGTGAGCGTGCATGACACAAAAGCAGATACCTGGAGAGCTAGGACAGCTCATAGTAAAAGATGACCAAGAATGATGGGGGGGGCCTGATGGCATGCAAAAATAATTGCAAGAGATGAGAGAAAGAAGAGGGGAAAAAGAAAAAAAAGGTGAAACAGTTATGCTGAAGTAACATTCATGTCAACAGTACATATTTAGTTCATATGATTTAACATTTTTATCAAGAAACAATGTGTACAGCCACAACACGGGGTCTTGACCTGAACTAAAACATCTCTTCAAACCATCGGACGTTAGAAAACAAGTGAGCCAAATGAGAGAAAAGGGAGTGAAAATTTAAAGAGACATGGTGGGGGGTAGGGTGTTGTAACCAGAGACATCTTGAGTCCCCACTGGGGCTCAGCGAAGGACACGTGAACCGGCTTATCGTCTGCACAAACAGGATAAGGATTTATGAACATGCCGGCGATTCATGCAGTTTATCTGGTCCATCGGTGCAAAAATGTTTTGTTGTGAGCGAGTCAAGTAGAGATGAGGATAGAGAAGAAGAGTGAGTGCAGAAAAAATGGAAAGGGTCTCTGAAGGGCGGACTCAGACTGGATTATAAACAATGACTGTTTTTTTTTTTCTGACCAAACCTGCTCCACAGTAAACACTTATCATCTTCACTACCTCCTTACCTCACCCCTTCCCCCCAACCCCCCACCCGTCCTCTCTTTTTGGTGTCTCTATCTGGGTCCAAACATTCTCTTGGGCTAAGCCTATTCCAACCCAGTCCAACAATGTTCCTCACCCATGGAGTTGGCCAGGTCCCCAGTAAAGAAAAGAGGGCAGGTCAAATCAGGACCAATGTCTGACTCGCTCTGCTTGGCTCTGGTTTGGTCCACTGGCAGGACAAAGACCAGGCCAGCCAGTGAGTCTAATTAAAATACTGTCTGGGACATATGAAAGAGGCAGACTGGGTAATGATTAACACAGAGGAGCTTTTAATGAAAGAGAAAGCAGTAGTGAAACAGTGAAAAGACTGTTGGTCAGATAGAGTTGGGATCAAAGATTAGGAATAAACCTGAAATGGGTTTCCTGGTGTTTGGTCGACAACGGGAGGAAAAAAAACAAACTGTAAAATGTCTTTATTTTGAGTGGGCTTTGGTGTAGTTTACACTTTTGAAGATTTAAATTTCACAGGAAACTCACTAAACAGCAGGATCAATGAACTATACAGTAAAATGAAAATAAAATCATTGGACTAACCTGTTTGTCTCAACAGTCTGGTGATTCCTGCAGAGAATAGAAAAATCAATAATTAATAAGAAGTCATGCTGTGAATACCTTTATCATATCTAAGTAGTTGTGTTTCTTAAACTAAATTTAATCAGCAAAGTTACACACTAAAACATTGTTTTCAGCTGATCAGCTATGAGACAGGCCGGCGTTCTGTTGTGTTATCCTTTTTGTAAGTTGAGTTAAAAACAATAAGTTGGTTTTCTAAACCAAGTTACAGTAAAGAAACCTCAGGAACCACAGATATCCAGTGGATATCGACGTCTAAGTGTCAGTTTACGTTGTAGATGGAAAGCTGGGTCCATGTCAGAGTGTGTACCTTCCACGGTCCCCCTCGGCTCTTCCAAGAAATATGAGACGTCCTTCTTCTCCACAGAGTCATCGATGTGATCGTAGGTGATCTGGGGAATTGATATAGCCCTGTCATTGGCCACGCCCATGGAGCCGTTACCTCTGGACTTCAAGCGCCGTTTGGAGCCCCTTTTCTTCAACACAGAGGGAACATCAATATGTGAATCATCAAGTGTATGAGGCGAATAATGATGATGAGTGACATCACTAGATCATATCACATTTCTGTACCTACAGGAATAAGAGAGGAATTGTTGGCACATTCAAACGTCAAACTGCCCAGATTTCTGCCTGAAGATTTAACATGTTGACCTTTGACCTTTGAATGGAGATATAACCCCTAGAATGTCATAAGTGTCAAATCTGTCAACAAAAATTTTATTTTATTAAAAACTTAATTTATTGCAGAAACACAGGTGTATATGTTTCATGTTTTCAAGTGTTTGTCTATAGTATGACTACACTAGTTTCAATTCTTGTGATTTAGCCAGTTTGAGGATGAACAATATTTCAGGGCATAACAACACTGCGTTTATATCGCTACCTCCGGGGGAGGGATTGGTGTTTACGTATGTAAACTGAAAGAACACAATGTCCTACTTTTTCCTTGAGAAAAAAGAACGATGAATGCAAAAAAAAAGGTTAAGGAGAGAGAGAGTAAGTGAAGGAAGAAAAGAGAGAGAAATAAGAAACAGGAGACCATCCTGATGCACAAAGAAAAAAAAAACCCGGGGAGAGAGGGGAACGTCAGCGTAGAAAAGTCACAGGCCGAAAAATAGAAAGGAGCGGAAGCACCACTCATTCTTCCCTTTGCATTTGGGCTCAATGCAACACAAAGATTTTTTTGTTGTTGTTCTACAAGACAAAGGTTTACTCCCATGAGAAAGGTGGCAGTGACATCATCTCAACTGACTGAGTCTTTGTACGGCACAGACAAAGGGCCCAAGTCATCCTGGTGGAGGGTGGGGGGGGTCCGTGTGTGTATACGTCTGCGAGTACGAGTGTGTTTTGGTGTGTGAGGGTATGTGTGTGTGTGTGTGTGTGTAGTCTAGGCTGTGAACCCCAGACAACATGGAGTTAATGCTGCTGAGACACTGGGACATGAAATATTGGACGACACGATGCAGGACAGATAACTTCAACAAAACAACCTGTTGTTAGTTTTGGTTTTTCTGAAAAACAACATTGACTTGGCAGTTTGGGACAAAGTAAAAAAAAAGAAAAAAAAAAGATTAAGGGAAGACGTTTCTTGTTAAATCAACATCAGGAATATTGTGCGTTAGTGCCACATTGTTTTTACCAGTTAAATAATTACCGATAGGTGCAGTTTCCTGAGATTAGGACTGGAAATGTCAGCTTCCACTGTGTTGACGGGAACTGGAGTTAAGACGTACATTTTCCACGTAGCAGCGCAGCCGCCTGGTTTCTCTGCTGCATAGCATCTCCACAGTGTCTGATAGAAACAGGAAAAACATGAAAGTGTTGTTAATAAATGCAGTCGAAACTGCGACTCATCGGGTGATTGTTTTGGTCAAAGTCTTGACGTCATCGTGCTGCGCCCACGGTGAAAGTGTCAGCAGCTGGGCTGTATCTAAACTGAGGAAACATCTGATGTTCAACTGATTACAAAGTGTGATTTCACGCCTTTTAAATATCAGCGTGACGAGTCTTTGTAGTGACTGGTTAATTATGCAGTACAAACAAGTCATTAAGATTTTTCCACATGATCTCACTGGTTATTTCGCTGTTGCTGTGTTTTACTGTGAAAAGTCAACCCTGGACGACCTCCAGCCGTTCGTGGCCTTACAGTTGAAGCGCTGCCATCTGCTGTTCAAATGTACCTGAATGAGTGAGGCTGCTGCAGGAATCTGTCTGTTGAAATGCTTCTGCCTCTGCTTCTGCTGGACCTTCAGGGCAAATCCTGAGCCCAAGATTCCCTAACAGTAGGGAACAATGAGGATGCGTTGGTCAGAATACATGTTGTATATCACATTGTCACCGGGTTTGTCCTTACAAAAACTGGGGGTGAATTTATTTTTATAGCCTTTTCATATTGCTCAAAAATTTGAATGAAAAATCATATTTACAGCTGGCAGCGCAAAGAAGGAGATGGCAAAGACGCTGAAGCAGGAGGCAATAGCCTTCCCAATCCATGTTTGAGGAATCTTGTCACCATATCCAATAGTGGTGACTGTCACCTAGAGACAGAAAAGAAATGCAAATAAATATATATTATTAAGTTACTGTTCTGTGTTGTTACAAAAAAAACTAGTCTTTCAGCAAAGTCAGTATCAATGTTAACGGCTTCTTGACAGGATGTGTTCTAACCGCTGTTATGACCTCTTAGTTAAACACTTAAAAAACACTTCACTTAATATGGTCTTTCGGTTTGAATTTTAAATTCCTCCAATCAGGGATTTTCTTTTAAAACATTTTTTGTTTTACTGCAAATGCAGGTCAGTGCATGTTGTGCAAAGCTTTACCAGAGGAGGGGCATCATCCCCTTTATGCCTTTCTCTACAACCATCAACAGTGGCGCGAGGCATTACAGAATAATACTTCTCAAAGAGGATAAGATTCTCAACCACTAATCCTCAGAGAGTGTAGGAATTTGTTAGGGGGTGAGAGGTTGGTGAAACAAATACCTCTTGGATTTTCATGCACACCCAAAATGAAGGCAAGCCAATTCTGACACATTCAGAGCACACTTGGAGTATTGTTGGTGTCTGTGAGGTATCAACTCCTGAGCCACCGCTGCACGTCAACAAAGCGGCTGATGTAAGGTGAGATTCTTTAAAGGGCTTTCAGAGTAAAAGGGAAAAACAGTGTGTGTGTGTGTGTGTGTGTGTGTGTGTGTGTTGAAGGCTGGGTGAGGGGCAGAATAGTGTGGGATTTAATTCCTTATCCTCCAATCTGATGACTAAACAATGTCGCAGTGAGGAATGGTCTACTTGAAAACACTCGACTGATTTGAACTGGAGGGTGTGGGGAAAAAAAACCTTTTCATGTCTAAACAAAGGTCACAGGTCGGGTCTTTGAATATGTGCATAACTGTACTGACAAATACATGTGAATATGTGTGTACAATGGATAATCCCTGTTCAGTAGTAAATACCTCAGTAAATAAAAATGTGAAACAATCTGCAATTATATTTACTTAAGGGACCTGGAATTAAACCATGTAATTCGAAGTACTTTTAGCCATGTCAGCTCCGAAGTACACGGTTTACTTCCATCTCTTTGCTGCAAACTGATCCCCAGCACAAGGCCACCAGTGGTTTCTCATTACTTTTCTTTTAATTCAAATCTTTAATTAACTGCTGAGGAAACCTGAGATTCAACACAGAACATAAGCAAAACCAGCTCTTCTCACGCAAAAAAAGTCAATGCACCTGCCCGTCTCAGAACAAAATGTGGAAAGTTTTCGAACTAGCAGCCTTACCACGCCCCACCAGAGGGCATCGGCGTAACTGGAGAAGCCTGTCTTTCCATCTTCATCCACGGCATCTTTCTCCGCCAAGTAGACAAAGTAAGAGGAGAAGATGAGGCCCAGGAATCCGATGTAAAGAGTTGTAATAAGTTCCTGGAAGAAAACCACATCAATCAAACGTGACTTAGGAATGATATCTACATTTTTAAAAATTAAAATTAAAAACATGACAACATCAGAAGCTACCTGTCGATGGATGAAGACGACAGATCCTAGGAGTCTCCATGTTCCTCCCTGACGATCCACGTGAAGCATGCGCAAGATTTGAAGGAATCGGATTCCTCTGTAACAAACATACAGGCCATTTTTAAAATTTTGTTTTCTATTTTCTTATATAAGTCAGTGTTAAAAATGCAATACAGCAGTAACTGCAATACCTGATGGCAGACGTAGCAAAGACTTGGCCATTTGACCCTACACCGAGCACGATGATTGAAGCAATAACCACTATCAAATCTGTAAAAAGTTAAAAAATAAAGACCATTTAAAAGACTTGTCATTTAATCTGGAATAAAAACATTTCACCAACAACTTCAGTAAAGTTAAAATGCTGTTCAAACACGACATATCTAAAGACAGAAACATAGACAGACGTAGAAAAGTGCAGCGTGTACCTATGATTGATATGGGCTTCCTGATGAAGTGCAGGCGTCCTTTGATACCAGAATATTTGCTGCGACAGCCCGCTGACCACAGCCGGACCACATACTCTGTGCCAAAGAAGAGAACCAGAACAATCTCCTGTGGAGGACATGGATGAAAATGAATTATTTCACAGAAAAGGAGGGGAAGCATTGACACCACACACGTATCGTATGTCATTAAGGCTGGCGGGAATAACTGGCAAGATTTAAAGTGTTATGTGAGGCAGTAATGACAGGCTTGAGAGAAACAAAGAGACACCGAGGTGGTCTGCAGCCACCAAAGACCACCAAACCACCCAGGAACGTAGATGAGTGTAGATAAGGCAGCTGATGACAGCTTATAATGAGACAGGCTGGATGGCTAAGTGATCACTCTGCCACTGAACAGATGAGACAGTTAAATAATTCACTGTGGCACTAAGATCTTGTTAGGAAAGTCTTCATCTACGCCAGTATCTGAGCTACAGAATAACTCATTTTTCTTTTTTTTCTGTAACCTGCCCTTGAGTGTGCCTCTATGAACTCATTAAGTCTGTGCAATAACGTTCAGGGCCGCTGCCTATCCATAATATTTAGCCACTATACTGTCAGTTCAAATCTGAGCCAATGTGGGTGGTCATCTCCTTGATTGCTTGAACTGGCTGCTCCCTGACCACTGCTTATATGAAACTTAATACCTTGAATCCTGCTGCAATAACACAGCACCACTCAGTCCAAAAACAATGACCTGCCACACACACTCACACACACACCACTATTCAAGCAAAAGTGTCACTCTGGAGGACATGAACTGAATGTCACTCAAATGGAGGACAATGAGAGAAGGAGAAGAGAGAGAGAATAGATTAGAAACTCAATATGACAAAAAAGTATACTCCAATTTCAGCAGGCTTTGTTTTCTTCTAGCTCACCTTTCAAAGTAAACAAAATAATAATAATTTTGGTGGTTTTAAGATATTAGTCAAAATTACTTTGTAATGTTTTTTCACCCAGATGCGAGAGGTGGCATCTGCATGAAGAACTGGCATCTAACTGTTCACTGAAATCTGTCTGCACGGCAATAATCTGATTAAGACAGATGTAAACAAAGCTGTTAGGAAATCTGTAAAGTCAGATGTAATCCATCTGGGAGGATGCGTGAATAAATGTTCTTTTAATCATTTTATTTTACGGACCTGTGATTAACACTTCGAGTTCTCCTGTGGTAGAATTGTGAGCAACTGCCATGGATGGAATTGGATCAACATTTTATTCTACCACATTATTGACATACTAACAGAACAATGCTCGACTGTTAAAACCCAAACCAAACATTTTTATATCTCTGGACTGGCTTTGAATATCATTTACAAAAGCCAAATTGATCCTGTGACTCAAGACAAAGTGTTACAGTCGGCACTGCAGAAAATATTTAGTAAATATTTATCTGGCCTATCAGAATTAAACAGAATAAATGACAACAGAAATAAACATACAAACAGAGAGTAAAGGGACATAATCATGATTAATGCAGTTGGGATTTCATTATTTTAAAATGTGTTCATGACCTGCCTGTGGTCTGCTTAGGTCACTGGGCACCAGGCCCAGGTCTGGATTTACTCTGGCTGCTGCCAAAAGACTAAAGCTCTTACTGGACAAATGTCATCGCTGCCATTTAAAACAGCAGTCTGTGATTAGTGATGGTCAGCTACCATGACATTCCTAAGTATAGCTGCTACAACTATAGTATATGTCACTGGGGCGACTTCTATTTGAGTCCACACATGCAGGTTTACACACTGTATAAAGTATAAATATACACTGGGGTATAATTCCTGCAACTGTTCTCTAATTTTTAAATGAAGACTTTGTGAAACAAAGGAAATCAAAATTGACGTTTTGTCTGTTTCTCTTTATTAGACTGAGAGGAGTTCTGAAGCAACAAGCATGAGAAAAGTTGAAGGGTGGAACCAGACAGTGAAGAAAAGAAACAAAGGAGGAGAGAGAGAGAGAGAGAGAGAGAGAGAGGTAAAAATAAATGAATAGCTGTTATTGTAGCATACTGCAGGTCTGTAACTCCACTGGTTAAAAGTTTACAGAACACTCTGTCCTCTTAATGCCCCCAGCATCTCAGGAGGTGGTACACGTGTTTGCTTGAGTGTGTTTGTGTGCTCCATCCTTGTGTGTGTGTGTGTGTGTGTGTGTTTGTGTATTTATATTTACAGCTGCTGGAAGAACACAGAAGGCACACACACACACACACACACACACTTTGTTCAGTGAAAAGGCAGCTATAATTTTTCACTGCCAATTCAGCAGTTAGTGCAGTATAGTCTGTTTAGAGGCCAATCACCAAGAAACAATGTCATCATGACGTTGTGTTTACTGACCACACAACATTGTCATCATGTAACTTATGGTAATGTAACAGGAGGGATTGTAACAACACAAACTGATTTTTGGACAGTTGTGTAAGATTGTGGGGTCAGGTTTCCCAGCTAAATGATCTTCTGTCTCCATCATGCGGGAACAGAAGGTACTGCAGTGGGAATTTATCGGAGACAATCATACAACAGTCATTTCAGTAATAAGGCTTGATGAGCCCTACAACCCAGCTAAAGTCATGTACAACTGTGTGGTAGCACAGTCGAAATACTCACCATCCAGAAGAGGGTGCCGGTGGCGAAGTCTGCATATTGTTCTATGGTTGAAAGGACACTGAAGATTAGACAGACCAGGACCATGACGAAACTGTGGGGCAGGAACGTTAGTCAATTAGTACTGGCAGCACATTAGTTACTGCACTAATTCTGGAGTGGAACTTTCAACATTAAATACATCATTAATCATTATAACAATCTAGAGTTGTGTTTTCACCTTTATTCCACACACTCCGTAAAGTAATTTTATGCATTTTTCAAAAGGAACATATTAACATATTAATGAAACGATCAGCCAAATTTGAAATCAGCCTATACAGTAACCACAGTGTTTGTGTTAAAATGAATGATTTTATTCAATAGTCTACATATAGCACTATACCTTCTGCTCATCCTTTGTCATCAATCAGCTTGCATTAACAGCTAACTGAATGTTTCCACATCTCCTAGCAACAGTGAAACATTCCGACAAGACTCTCCATCTGTCAGTGTATACAGTATACGTACACGGTCCACAAATATGACCTGATGAGCAGGACATTCACTGTCAGCACATTTACATGAAGGGCAGGAAAAAGAAACAGACAAAAGGAAGAGGAGGAATAATAAGAGGAAGGGGCATTTCTTAAGCCACTCTAAAACCTAGATTTTGCTTTCATCAGACATGTTTACCAATTTTACCAACCATGTATTATTTCTGGCCTTTTAAGGACGACTAATATGGACATGTCCGTCCCTTAATGACTTACAGTGAAATCATGGTGTGCATGTTCACCATCCCGGAAATAATCCTTGTAAAACATAGTTCATAAGTGCTGTTACATGACAGAGCAGGGATATTTGCATGTGCCCACATCTCCATTAAGACACATGACTAAAAATGCGAGGGTGGGTGCTTTATGAGTTTGTGTGCTGCACATCCAGGCTGAATTATGGGCCATATGCAAAGGTTATATAAGAATCTGCTCTTTATTATTTGACTAAAGATGCAACATGCATGGCCTATAATGGTATGCAGAAGTCTTGAACGACCCATCGTTTGCCAACCTGAAACAATTTCCAAAACCTTCTCAAAAATCTCTGTGGACATCCAAAATGTGGGTTTTCTCATACAATGCTCATCTTGAATCTTGAATTACTAATCTTAAATTACTTAATCTATGGATTTATCAAAACATTTTGGTGTAAGAAAATAATCACACACGTTTCCATAGGAATAACATTAAAACATGCTGGATCCATAAGGCCAAAAAGCCAGTCAGCAGTAAGAGAATGAGCTGAGCTGTGACATCATCCAATCTGATTTAGTTCAGTCTTGTATATAAGCCATTTTGATGAGTGTGTGGCTCCAAGACCCAATCCAGGGTGTTAGTGGGGGTGCTATTTCAGTGTGATCCTACTTTTGTTCAGCAGATACATGCAACATGTATCACGTTTGGTGGCTAACTCAGTTATTACACTTTCCTCTCCAACAACAGGGTCATAGCACGTACGACATTAAAAAAAAAATCCCACAGTGCGCCACTACAGAAAAACCTACAGAAATTATATTTAATGAAAGCGAATAATCCTCACAATACTATTGATGAGTATGACATTCTCAGGAGAACCAATGAGTATGACATAAGCAGTGAACTCAACACAGTTACTTTCAGTTGTGTTTTTTTGTCAAGTCCCAAAATGATGCCAAGCACTCTGAAATGGCAGCCCAGGACAGGAACGGGTCACTCAGAACCATAAGCCAACCTGATTTGGCCAGGCCAAAAACCCCAGGGGACTGATTAGAACAAAACAGCTGGGGCTTTAGTGAGTATTAATGACTACAGAGCTGTCCAGCTCTACTAAAATAAGCAGCGAGAACAGCATCAAACCTCCATTCAGTTAAATGGGAAAGTAGGAACTAAAAACAAAGAAAATTTGAACAGATGTTGACTGAAGATTTAAAGACAGAAACATTTGGTGGCAAAGTTGAATCCAATATGATTGAAAACACTTCACCAGCATGAAGGAGAGCATACACTGTAGCCACCTGAGTCAATCATTAGCTGTGCGCTAAGGTAAAAATGTGTTATTCTAAGACGGCTTACATCATCTTGCCAGTAAGCATATATACGTCATGAGTCCTTAACTAATTCCAAAACTAATATTATACTTATATTTTATAAGTGAGCAACCTATCACAATAAAGTGGTCAAATTCTTCATTGCTATCAAATTCTTCAACATAAACCCTAAAGTATATTGAACATTACACACAAATATGTCTGAAAAATGACCTTAAAAACAATATGTGATAATGTGATAATGATATTTAGTCAACTGTTTAAATACATTTTCTTGAAGAACTCAACAACAGCTCACTGAAGGTCGTCCAACCTTCTCATTAAATACAGTTTTGATAAGATAATGACTAACACTAAAACATAAAACCATGTTTGGTTCATGGAGAAAAACAGATTTCTTTTAAAACTAGTTAAGTCCACCGTACATCAACTCAACTTAAAGGGACATTTCCACCACCAACAGAATACACATATGTACATGTATCTGTTTTGATCAATCTGAAGCTACTACATGAAAAAAAAAAAAATAAGCGCCTTATTTTCACAAGCACACCCTTCAATCAAAGTAAGGAAAGTGCCCTGAACATAACGGCCTGCTCCTCACTGACCTCTCTCCATTCCCCATCCATCCCGTCCATGGATGAGCTTAGGATGGATTACACAACAGCGCCCCACCACAAATATGGATATCAGCTGAGGCTTAGCTACGGGCCCGTCCAATAATTACTGGAAAAATAGATGTAAATCTCTTTACAGGTTTGACGGACAAGAGGAATAATATGATAGATACAGTAGGTGGAATGACGGATGGTGTTAGCGTTGTCATTCAGCTACATGTACAGTATGTCACATTCAGTATGAATTTAGTAGAAGGATTCCTCATCCAAATAGCAACAACTTTGAAACATCTTCAAACAGCATGTCATCACTAGAAAATTTTAAAAGAAAACAGAGTGACGTTAATTGCTATATGAGCATTTTAAGCAACAATTGCTTTTAAGATATTCATGTCAGAATCTCAGATTTCAAACCCTGTCAAGTCTGGGCCTCCTGGTGGACGTTAATACCTTTAATGACAAAGGGAGAAAACCTCACCTTATCTGATATCTGTTTTCACAGTGCCCCCTCAGCTCCACTCTACAGGGGTCACCACAGCAGATCCCTCTCCAGCCTCTACTGTTACACCAGCCACCTCCATGTCCTCTTTTGACTTTTCAGTCATTCAAAACCAATGCTACCAACTGTTGAATTTTCATGTACCTAAAACTACAGCTACTGTAACAGCACACACTCTCACATCCATATTCTTTTCAGTATCTTAGGTGTGGCTTCATCTCCATTCGCAATTTATGTTTTCTGCCATTTTGATCCATAGCGGTCCTGACTCCATGTTGGGTTTATCCTGTACAGCAGGGGTTATCAACTCCTGGTCCCACAACTGGTATTGGTCCATGGGTCATTTTGTTACCAGGGCACAGTGAAAAAATGAACTTATTTTATTAAATAATCCCTCAGTCCAAATAATACATCTTCAGATTTAAATGTTAACGCGCTAGAAAACATTCAATTTAGATGAAGAAAGAGCTAAATTGATTGTTATCACATTAATTAATGACAGTTGTTTTGAAGGTTTATCATTAGGGGGCCGTGCAGTTGAACTTTTAACTCATTCCTCCTTCACCCTGCATGTGTACAATAATTTAAAATTAATTTGAGAACACAGACCATTTTTGTTTTTTTGCAGAAAATGGCATAATCTCTCCTCTAGTCGATGCAAAATAGAACTGAGAAGTGGAAGTGACGCATACATTAGACTCACGTCAGACGGTAATCTCTCGTAAATCTCTTGTACTCACAGAGTTTTCCTTTACTCATATTTTGCACCGATGGAAAAGAACGCCTAGAAACTGAGGCATTTCCACGGCCTGTTCAATAATCTGTCCAAGATATAAAAATACACACAGAGACCAAGTAGTCCAGGCAACATCTGGTGCAGATTCATGAGTTTTAAAAGGTGCAATGCTGGAGAATAGAAATCGTTTACTTTGGCTTTTGTTTACATATGGACAGTTTTAGGTCTGCATGAAGATGACACGTTAAACTTAGCAGATAGAACGAAGAGGTATAGTTGTAATCTGCTTACATTCTGAGGAGGGTGTTTAGAAATCATGACGTCATAAATGTTTATTCTGCTACGGTTATGTAAAAGACTCAGGGGGCGTGGCCCGAGATCGTCTATCTGCCAGTGAGTCTGCAAAGCAATTGCATAAGATTCTTTTCGGGACACATGTCTTCTGTTTATATCTGACCATCATGTGTTTTTCTGGTCGACATAGTCATTATTGAATCCTCTAACTCTGACAGTTTCATCCTTATAAAGTTAAAGATTACGTGATGTATTTCCCATCTCTGGGCTTGTAGCCAAAAAAGATACAAAAAAATGAAAACCATTTTTTTAATGCTAGTACACATACAGTACAGTACAAAATACACCGACTGCCTACATGCCACTGTCTCTCATGCTGATGCTGTTTTTTTTTCTTATATTGACAGAGCCAGATGGACTGCACGGATTAAGGACCAATTAAAATGAGATTTTTCCGACTGGGGACAAAGGACATGGATAAGGTTAGGGTTTGTCAAAGGTTCAGGGCTGTGACTGCGTGTGCATGAGTGTGTGTGTTAGCCAAGCCTAATAGAAGTCTATTAAGGCTGTCATGCAGCTCTTTATGTGTCACTTCACCCCTGCCAATCTCTGGGCTGGCCAGGTAAATAGATGGCCACCAGCAATAACCATCGACAAAAGTTGCTTCAGGGACTGTCGGGGGGGATGAGTCAGAAAGGTTTAATATTAAATGAAGGATGGGCTCGGGTGATAGAAAAACATTTGAGCCCAAATTTCTGCCAGAACAGATTTACAGCTATGTTGACCTAATCGCCATCAGGTTTCCATATACCTTAGATGAACAGTAGTATTATGACTGTTAAGAAAACAAGAAAAAGTTAAAATGATCACAACAAATTCTCACTCTGTTAATAAATGGTTATTCACTTGTGTACGGACAGAACACTTACAGCATTTGTATTTGTGTATAACATTATATTTAATTTAACTTTGGTTTAAATCATAGGTTTAAAAAATGAAATGAAACAGAATTCTTATTTATTCACTCAACCTTTCACATGTCAAACAGTCAGATATATCCATTTTATACACAGCTCTGTGGTACTAAATAGTTGAGATAAATGTAAACAGAGGTCAACAGTGGGACTCCAGCTGAACTTCTATTCTTATCATTCATGTTTTCTTCTAATCTGATCTTAATCCGTGTGATCTGGGATTACTATTGTAATACGTGTGGTACGATGCCGTGGCATTCCTCAGCGATCATGCAAGAACCTGTTGTCACATGTTAGAGGCTATTTGTGGCCATGAAAGTAACAACCTTCTTTTGCACTAGATAAAAATGCCTCAATTTTTTATTAATTTCAGATGCTAAATTCATTATTAATAAATCATTTACTTAAGAGGAATTTCTTAAAAATCTAATGTCTAATAAATAAAATATAGCTGATTATATGTACAATATATTTTGTAGTTGGATGACCATATACCAATGGGAAATTTAATATTTTTAGAATTTTTAATATTTTTTACCTCAAGTACAGTCATTGTTTAATACTATATTTATTTTAAATTTAATGAAAATCACTGTCTGTATCACTAGTCACACACTGTAGTCCAGTTTGAATGATTACAACATGCTAAAACACTGCACTGTGAGCATTTTAATACCAATAAAGGAGAGACAGTTTCACTTGTGGTAGTAACTTATATGATTAATATGAAGTTGTCCAAACTGTGGGTCAGTGTGCACCGTTAGCAGGTCAGGTTAGCAGCCTGAGGGAGGTAGCTCCATGTTTAATGCATGAGGTTGGTGGTCACTTACAGTGAAGAAGACCAGAAAAGACCGAGCTCATCAAGGCCAAAGGTGTAGCTGACCAGATCAAACTGACCTGCAAACACCTACAGTCAACCAGCAGGCTACAGTTAACTCGCCTTCTGTTACTGGGAACCAAAACCTAATACTGTAAAGAGCTGCACTAGATGTAATTAACAGGAACTGGAGTAAATGGAGAGAGAACATGCTCACCCTGCTG
Source organism: Cynoglossus semilaevis (assembly GCF_000523025.1). Classification (NCBI taxonomy): domain Eukaryota; kingdom Metazoa; phylum Chordata; class Actinopteri; order Pleuronectiformes; family Cynoglossidae; genus Cynoglossus; species Cynoglossus semilaevis. Next base: position 13,932,567 of record NC_024312.1, read on the forward strand.
AGTCCAATACTCAACACTGGCAAAAACTTTTACAAGTTTTCTGAAGCTCTGCTAAAAGTCACACTTCATTGTGGCTATGTTTATTTTTTGGTTCTTTTTAAAAAAGAAAAAAGAATCACTTCGGCCTCCCTCATCATTGACTTACTTGCTTTGACTCACTTTGTTTTCTCACATTGTTTTCACTAAGGCTGTTTTCCCTATGCCCTCCTTTTTGTTTATTTAAATTTGAAAATTCAAATTTTTTGAGTCCCTCTCTCCGGTCGTCTACTTAAATCTGCACTTCACCCAAACTGACCCCAAGTCTGTTTGGGTTAAGTTAACACTGAGATCAGTGTTAACTGAAAATAACAGGTACTTACACAAGGAAGTGATAGAGAAAGCATTTCAGCCCAGCAGGTCTCTCAAGGAAATTGTAAACATCACCCTGCATGCTAGTCGTGATGTAAGGGCTCTGGAAATCCTTCTGGTGGTGATGCAGCCAGCTCGAACGAGGGAGAGGTGGTGGGACAGAGGTGGCAGACGGCTGGTCCTGTATTATCTGCAGCACCGGGTCCTTTGTGTCTGCTGGTAGACAGCAGGGAATGTGTGATCCATTATTCACTGCCGTGGGGTCCAGTTCCAGTGAAACAGGAGAGTAGTGGCTTCTGTCATGTACAGCAGCACTCCTGACTGTACTTCCTGTGGAGGCTGTGAGGTCAGCGTCCATCTCCAACTCCGAGCTGAGGTTAAGGCTTGTGCTGGCATATCCGTTGGGACTGAAGTTAAGAAAGGAGCTCCCGAGCCGATTGCCACAGTCCCTCTGCACATGGCAGGTCATGTGGAAGGCTTGTGCCCGTCTTTCCTCCATGATGCACCGATGGCTGGTCAAGTTCAACGGGAGTCGAGGAGTACTTGAAATTCCCTGGAAGTTGCAAATATTTTATCCTACACACCTACAGAATAAGACATCCAGCTGGGCATGGGGAGCTAGCCTCTGTGGACAAAAGCTCTCCCTGCACAGCTGCACGTGTGTCCATACCTGTAATTAAAAAGCAACATGGGTCACTGGGATAGAATAATCCTCTCACCATAATGTCCAAATGATTTAACATCTGTCCTGAAATACACTGGATTATTTAGAGTGCAAAGCTTAGTCTCCTGAACAATAATTAGCAGTTGTCACACTACAATAATAATAATCCAATATCTCCTATTAGAAAAAAAAAGAAATTCCCATATGTGGAATATATTTGTTTTTGAAGTAAAAATGATGCCACTATAACAACACAACATGTATAACAACTTTTTTCATAAATATTGTATTCAATTCGTGTAAACAAAAACATTTCGAGTCGAGAAGTGCTTGGCTATGACAAACACAAATCTGAGTCACAAACTAAACGGATCACTGCAAAGTAAGTTACACAAAAAGAAGATAAGAGTGTTGGTTAAGAGCATCCTAAATGTTGATGCTGTGAAATGGTCGAGTGTAAACCTTATTTCGGACAAACAGAGAGGTGTTTCAATTATTTATCGTACCAAAGGTTAAAAGAGCTTCTGGGTGGCCTCTCTGTAAAGACACTGTCAGGTAGTGTGTGATAGATGGCCGGATGTCGCCTAAATGGATCGGAAAAAGTCTCATCGGACAAGAGAGCTGGACTAATTGGAAGCAGTCACCACGTCCACATCTGTCCTCGGCCGCAGATGAACCGATGACAGCGGCCACACGCACCGCTGATAGAGTTTCTGCCTGTAAAAGTCCAGTCGTGAGGCACACACTGACATGCATTAGGCTCCTGCGGGGAGTGGGACTCTACGGTTACACTGTATTGTGACAAGGGGGCACAAAAGAAGTGACAGGCCAACGGTCAAATTTAAATGAAAAAAGACGTTAAGTTTCAGTTTATAACACCCCCGTTGTTTTAAATTGACCGGACTGGTAGAGGGTTTGTTTATGAAGCATAATTTGAAAAAGAAGCAATATCTTCGTACTTATTACTTACTTAAATACTTAGTTACTTATTATACTTTTTTTCTAAGGGTCAAACTAATTATATCAAACCTTACCTCAAACTCCTGGAGCGCAGTTCTTAACGGCGCAAAATATTAGAATGAAAACACGCGCAACAGGTTCACTGGCTGTTTTCCGAGAAAACAAGTTCTTGTAAAAAATAAATAAATAAAATAAAATATAAATATGTAACAGTCCTTGATAATGCGGCTAATGTGACGTGCAGTGAAAGCGCAGGTCCTCATCCGTCTGCTGTCTGTGGGACCACTGTCTTTGAAAAGCATCGCTTCTTCCACTCAGCACCGTCGATGCATTCAAAGATTGTTGGACATTTTTATATTCAGTGCAATGTGGATATGCACTGCAAATGTAAAAAATGGTAGTCTAAAATAGTCTATAATAATAGACTATTTATATGACCCTGTAAACTATAAATATTATACAAATAAAATGAAAACAAAAACATCCAAATATTACAAATATCCAAATATTAAATGTACTTATGCTTGGACCTGACAGTTAAATTACAAAACGACAAAAACATATAATATGCCGTTCAACAAGTTTTAAATATGTTGTAAGGTCTATTCTATAATATATAATAGCGTTTTTCCTTGTAGTATAATATTCTGCGTAAGAAAAGAATTACGAGGGTATTTGAATGCGTCTGAAGACTTGGACAGGCGGACGGATAGCCGCCTGTCGAACGTCGGCGCAAAACATATACCAGTATAAATGCAGATTAAAGAGGAATGACAGATGGCATTGCTGATAATTTCTTTATTTTTTTTTGCCGAAAATACAATTTAATCTTAAGAATTCCAAACCTAGAATATATAAAATTATTCTCATTCCCAAGTAATTTATGTTGTTTTTCTATTCTTTTGAAACAAGCCAATATAATACATAATCGTAATAATGTCAAAGGATGCAGAACTGCGTGCTGTAAAAAATTCAAAACAACAAATGTGGAGTGGAAACTATTTAAAAGTTTATGAAAAGTAATACGTGTATAATTCAAAAATACATTTTTAATACGTTATTGATGAAAAGCTTTTGTAAAGAATACGCTAGATGATGCATTTAATTAATACGAGTTACGTTAATTCTATTATAGGATCTGAAATCTTTAAATATTTTCCTAGTAAGTACACGAATGCTGTTGGCTCGGTCATCAGCTGTGATTCACTACCTGCACTTGGCTGCAGGGGTCGCCAAATAACAATTCCACGCAGAATGAGTCACTCGATGCGATTTTCACTCTTTTTACCCTTGCTGAGCACCGTAGTCATTGTGGAAACATGGCTTCCCACAGTAGCAAGGTGTTTCTGTGTCTGGGTCGAATAAATGCTATTTTTCTAGGAGTTCATAAAACTATAAACGGCGCTACGTACACGAGGACGTTGTCTCTAAATCGCACTGCTGGACACAAAGGTGAGTTTTGTTGTCCGTGCATCGACGTTCACAGAGACTGAAGCTTAGCTAAGCTAATTGTTAGAAATACTGTTTTCGAGGCCATTTGAGGAACCTCATGTTCTCTCACAGTCATTTACTATTACTAAGTGTTCTCTCTCAAAACGACGACGGTGACAGGCCTCTAATCTCATCAACGTCAGCAACCCTCTGAACCTTCCAAAAAGATCTTCTTATCACTTTATATTAGCCAGTATAGTTAGCTCCACGTCAAGTAAATGCAGCCTTTTTGCATGTGTATATTTTGTAGCATCAGGTCTTTTCAATTTTTAAAAACACACACACACATATCAATAACTAATAAAAATATCTGTATAAATAAAATCAAATAACTCACAAATTCAAAATAAGAATATTGATACACATAAAAAGCAAGTTATTGTCATGCATGTACACACATACACACACATACAGTGTATATATATATGTGTGTGTGTGTGTGTGTGTGTGTATTTTTAAATTTACACTGACAAATCTTTTGATAATTGATTTTTTACGGTTTACATGTGTTGCTTAAATTGTAGGTCCCTCTGAAAGAGGTGGTAGAGGATCCATGAAGAATCCCAGGAGAGAAGTAAGTAGTTTGCTTTCTTTGTACTCTTTAGGATTGTTGAAAACAATCCAAATGCAACTTGTAAAGATGGTGACTACAGTGATTTAATTGGTCTTTATTGTTTATAATCTTACCAGCTGGCAGAGCCCCGAACAGAGAGGATGTCTGTGGAGCAGGACTGGACTGCAGTTTATCCATCAGCAATGCCCTTCAGACCAAATGCTGTTCCTTTACCTGTCAGGATGGGCTACCCCGTGAAAGGAGGTGTTCCACCAGAAAAGCAGGGCAATCTGGAGCTTATCAAGGTGAGCAGTAAAACAGCAAATGGAAGAATCACTGGTCTGACTCAACTGTCTGTTGTGAAGCGACCATTGCTCTTTGCTATGTTATGTCAATGTTTTTACAGTGCACATTTCTTTATTCAAAGTAATCCAGTTGTAAATCAGTCCTAATGTATTTATCAATATTAATCGCCTGCGGTGATCATTGAAATTCAAACTTCTTTCTTTTCAGATCCCAAACTTCCTGCATTTGACACCAGCCGCCATTAAGAAACACTGTGAAGCTCTAAAACGTAAGTTCTGAACTTTAGTGCGTAAAAATTATTATGAAAGTCCAGAATTTACAAAGATATGTAACACTGTTCTCTGCTGTCTTTCTGTGCCATCAGCGTTCTGTACAGAGTGGCCCTCGGCCCTGGACACTGATGCCAAATGTGACCAGCATTTTCCCATTAAAGTAGAGACCACAGATTACGTGTCTGCTGGGCCGTCTCTTAGAAACCCCTCCGCCCGAATTGTTCAACTCAGAGTGAGTTGTTAAAATACTTTTTTAATTTTCATATGAATGTGATACAATTGTTTGATCTGCCTGCAGATGCTGCAGATAGACGGCCATTGTAATGACATGAACATCTTAATATAATAGCACCATAAACTTTATCTGACCTATTTGGTGACTAAAGGGATTTAATTTACCATTCTTAGTATTGTTTTCATCAACAACGTTAAAGCAGTGACTTGATGTGTGAAAAGTATTTCAGTCGACATAGCATAGCAGATTTATTTCTGTTGTGATTTTGTTGATTTTTGTTTGTTTGTTTGTTTGTTTTTTAACACAGGTGAAGTTGTGTAGTCTGAGTCTGGATGATCATGCACGCAAAAAGTTTATCAAACTTGTGGGGAACAAATACTGCAAAAGTTCGGACATCGTTACCATCACAACAGACAGGTAAAAATGTTATTTATTTAGTCTGTATATCTGACCTGAAAATATTACTTAATAAACATTATTTAGTCTTTAAAAGTCACTGTAACATCTTGTCTCCATCCTTCTTTTCCCAGCTGCCCTCTGAGAAAACAGAATTACGACTATGCCATGTACCTGCTGACCGTCCTCTACCACGAGTCATGGGTGAGTGGAGACTGTTTTTTCTGTCTCATTAGGGTTGCCTGCTGTGTCACTGTTGCCTGAGCTTAAGACAAACAACAGAGTAAAATGTCCAAATGTCAGGTTCTCTCATCCGGGCCTTTGAGGATCCATTTTGTACAGCGAAACCCTCTCCTCCTTAACCAGGTTAACTGGGACAAGCGTGTCTCTTCTCTGTCCACCTTCCTCACAGGTCTCCTGTGACTGTGGCCTTTTCTTTGGTCCCTTTTTGTTTACTGACCTTTCATCGTCTTTGAACAAGCACCCATTCATTTAAAGGCTGCTTGCTCTTTGGCGTTACTTGTACCGATGACCCACTGTCACGTTTCTTCTGTGCACCTTTCAGAGGTGATCAACTAATGACGTTATTTAACTGCAGGGGTCTTTGGCGTCGTGTTTCATGGTGCATTAGGATATTTTGGTCTTTTTATAAGAGATGCAAGTTTTACCAAACTTCACCAAATCTGTGTTTCTCCTATTAAGAAGAAACCCTGTCCTTGGCTTCTGAACATCTATTAGCAGGTAGAATATTGTGCAACTTCTGGATTGACTTTTTCAGCCTCAGTGACTGAGTCACATTAAGTGAAAATCTCTCAGCTGGGAAAGGTGTCCAAATCAGGAGGTAGAACACTGTCCGCTGCCCTTTCACTCACACAATGGAAGGTACAGTGCTTGGCCAGCAGACTTGTGGAAGTTGTGAGAGTGGCGTAGAGTTCAGGTTGTAACGATAGCCTACAAAGAGTCCAATTGTCTGCAGTCACTCAGGTGATATTATCTCCGCACTCAGGGAGACGGACCTTCACTGCTAACTTCACCGTGTGCTAATCCACGCCAGTGTGGAACTGAGTACTTAAAGCAGCCAAAAACATACGACAGAACATTGACCACTAGAGGCACCGTCATCTGCTGCAGTGCAACATCCACCTTTTCCCTTCACTGCAGATACATAACTTTTAATTGTCCTACACCAGGCTTTTCTTTATGTCCAATGGGCCTTTTTCTTTTAATGCATAATTTTCTGTACCTACTGGTTTTATTAAGCTGCTTAAAAAATTATTAGAAAAAAAAAAGACACAGTAACGAATTGAAGGAAAATCTTTCATTTGTTTTTAAGCTATTTCACTCCGTATAATGTGTTTTTATGAGAATTGTCGACACTGATAGAAATATTATTTCCAAGCAGAAAATAAGACAAAGCTTACGTTTGAGGTAAGCAAAGAATGTTTGACCTTGGGCTTTTTTAAAGGGGTTTCCATATGCGAAGTTAAGTACTAAAATATGTGCTTCCAAAACAAGGCTCGTATGCCTAAGAAAGCTGCTTGTGAAAGTTCTTTGCTCAGGAAAAAAAAACACTTTGGAAATACTCGTAAAGTAAAATGTTTTGTTCCAAACTGTATTTATTTTCCCTCGACTTACTTTTACCTGGATTCAGTCCAGACAGGATGTAATGTGTATCAGATACTTACATCCGTAATGACGGTCATTAACCTCAAACACCTGCAGAGCAGCAGAGCTCAGGCTCCGTCTACGCTTCAAGCGACTGCACAAAGAAGCCCGTTGTTCCTCAGGGGATGTAACGACGACAAGACGAGCAGTGGACAGAGTTGGACATATGGAGAAATACTATCTCTGTGAGAGAAGCATCAAAGAAGGGGGCGACCCCTGTACTTTACATCTGTTGCCATAAGGCGATTCAAAAGTAGAGGCCAACTTCAAACAATTACTGATGACGTACATCCTGATGTTTTGATTCCCGAAAAATGCACCATCCTTTGTGCAAATGTGTCCAACTTTCTTTTCATGTTGGACATATTTTTCAATCTTCACTATCTTCACTGTTCTGTCGTTTTCGATCTTTAGAAAATAGAGCCCTGGGAGGCTGAGAAAACCCGTGCAGACATGGAGGAATACATCTGGGAGGACAGCACATCACAAAAGAATATTCTGGATACATTAATACGCATGAAGGTGGCCGGAGAAGGAGAAGGTGACGAGGTGAAAGCGCAGCTGCTGGGAAGGCAAGAAGTGCAGGAGTATAAGGACTCGGTGTCAAGGCTGAAGAATGAAGGAGAGAGTGAGAGCACCATGCGTCAGTACAAAGAGGCAGTCAAGAAAGTTCTGAGTCTGTGATCGAAGTTTTATAAACCAGTGTACCGTCATTAAAACCGTGTCAAACAGAAACATGAGTCTGTGTCGGGATCATTTCAACAGCATTCTCAACACCATGATTCAACGTGTTAATCTACGACCATGTGCATCATATATTTATTCCATCAGATGCAATATGTTCAATAAAATTTTAGCAAAAAAAAAAAAAAAAAACGTGTTTGTCTTTTTATGTCTTCAATGTAAGTCATCCAAACCGCGCTCTGTCAGTTCTGGGTCCTTCCAAGCTGTGTCACTGTCAGGTCGAGTGGAGTAAATCAGACCAAGTGAAAGAACGCTTTCTTCTGCGGTCTGTACAAAAATACCTCCACTCTCCTTTTAAGAGTTTTCCAGTACTGGTTCGTTCACTTTTAGGTCAGAAGAAACCCGATGCAGTGAGATGTAAAAAGGTTAAACACTGAAGGCCACCACTGGGGGAGTTGTTTTTCTTCATTTGATCCAATAAAGGACAACACTTTATGTAGACAATTATAGGTTGATATCCATTTTAACTAAGAGGCGTTTTCTTAGAAAGTTTGTTGCGTCATGTTTTTCTTCTCTCGAAGGTGTGATATACAGGAGATAGGAGAACATTGGTTCTACTCTGTTGGGACACATTGCAGTGCTTGAATTCAATTGTCGAATTTGTGAAATTTCAGTTAAAATCAAGCAGAATAATGTACTTTGGTGCCTCTAAATATCTGAGACCAAGTCCTGCTGTTGAATTGTCTGTTGAACCACATTTTGCGCTCATCCTTATGTTGAACTATGGGGACTGTGTTCTTTGGGTTCAGTGCCTCTCCCTTCCTTCTTCAAATGTAACCATCATTTTAAAGACCAAGGGGTTCTACTTTGGTCTCATTTGACCAAACAGAGTTATTAAACCATACATATCATACATGAAGTATATTTTCCAGGCCAAATTGTCTGGAATAAATGCACTATTCTTTCTTTTTAAAATCATCTTCTTATTTCTATCTACAGAAGCCAATATAATCTTTGTACTGGGACTAATAAATCAAGCAGAAGCTGAGAAAAAAATTGGTAAAAAAAAGAAAAGAAAAGTTAACATCTTTTTTCTCATTCAGTTCCATTCACATCAAACATCAGAAACGTCACATCTGCTGGTGCAGTTTTGTCTCTCAGGAAGATTCTCTGACCAGCACGTACTTTATCAGGCGCATGGAGCCTCTTTTTCCTCTCCACTCTGTTCGATAGCGGCCCTTTCTCCTCCTCCTCCCCCTCCAGCTCACCACCAGCAGCACAGAGCAGCAGCAGCTGAGCAGCACCGTGACACAGACGCCCACAGCCACCAGCAAGGTGTGGACGGCCACGTGCCACTCAGGCCCCAGTCCTGTGGGGTCCTCTCCGCTGACCCCCTCGTCTCCTGCCGTGTGGTTCCTCCCCAGTGTGTCCTTGGTGTCGTTGGGGTAATGAATGCTGACCGCTGTGTTTTCCATACTTCCTGTGTTAGGTTGAGGACTGGCGGTGGACTGAGAGGAAGTGGTGGCGTGAAGGTGGGCGCTGGTCACGGTGGAGGCCAAAGCAGTGGCGGTGGTGGAGACAGTAGGTGTCTCAGGTGTGGATTCGTGCAGGGTGGTGTCAGTAATGGGTGAAGAAGATGTAGCTAAGGTGGAAGCAACGAAACCGCTGGAGGTGGGGGGAAGTGTGTTCCCCGAGTCGAGGAGAGAAGCGGGTGAAGTGGAGGGTGAAGCGATTGTAGGTGTTACAGGCTGAGTGGGGCTGTACGCTGTAGTGTCAGCCGCAGTGGTGGTGAGGACTCTGCCTGTTGTGGTGGATGGTTTCGTGGTGGATGGTGTCATTTGAGGAGCAGGGGGCAAAGGTGGATGTATGAACTGACGCTTGTCCGGAGGCAGGGGCTCTGAGGCGTTGGCTCGACTGTAGTGATGGGGCAACACTCGCACGTTGGAGGTCAAATACTTTCCAAACACAAGCAGGTCAGGATCCACCCCTGAGAGAAGAGTAGTAGTATTACTTAAAGTATTACTTCAAATAGGGACATAACCTTTTTGGTCGCCTTTTAGATGTTGTGCTTTAAGTGAACTGATTTTGGCAAATTTTACTTTTTTGGCTAACTTTTAGCTATATTGAGACTTGTGTGCAGTACTGTCGTAATTTAGCAATTTTTAGCTAAATCTATACACTTTTTACAAGTTATGTATGTAACTTTTATTTTAAAAAGCATGCAGATATTTATGGTATGTTATAATTTTCCATTGGTATTTTTTATTGTTATTTAAATTTTTTTCCTTAGCAATTTTGGCTATTGGATAATTTTACTTTTTTGCTGTGTTTTAATTGAAAGTTTTGGTGACTACATGTTAGTTATTAATGGTCAACAGACAGACACCTAATTTGTCCTATTTATCTGACTTGTATAGAGCATTAAAGACAATAATACATGTGTTGAGGTTTAGTTCAAATGATTTGGAAATAGAATGCAGTACAACAGAATAGAATAGAAACCAGTTCGGCAAATCTAAAGTTGTGATGAACTGTTATATACGGACGGACAGGGAAGCAGGCAGCACAGATGCAGAATATTTCTGGAATAGTTCCGAACACATAAACCCCTGTCATATTCACCTTTTGTGATGTTGTAGAGAACAACGTTCCCCCTGTGGCTGAGGATGCAGCTCTCCAGAGTCGGACAGTTCAGGTGGAAACAGTTGACGTTTTCATGGGTGACATCATAGTGAAATATGGCCAGGTTGCAGGAGACTGCGGGAATCAAACACGCACACGGCTCCACAATAAGCAAGTGGTCAGCGGCTCCATTACAATTAAATACTACGGTAAAATGTTACACTCACAGTTTCTGGTCAGGCAGCAGGTGCGGCTGCATTTCAGCGCCGTCTCCTCCTGGTAGCTCCTGAGGAGCTGAGCTCCTCTCCTCTGAGACTCAGCGATGTCGATGAAAATCCCCGGGAAGCGTCGGATCCAGCAGTTCTTATAGTAGGTGGTGGGTGAGCACCTGGACTCCGTGTGGCACACCACACTCAGTACCGTCAGCAGGCCCCATGTGACGTTCATGGCGCGGACTGTGGATTAAAGCATGTCGTAGTGTAACATGAAGAAACCTGCCGCATGTCTGAGGAGCGGACCGCTGGGATGGGACCCGCAGGGATGGGGTGGACTCAGCGGGGTTCTGGTTTTACTGGTACCAGTTCATGTGCAGGTGACTCACAGTTACGCACCTGTAGGAGGTGGAGCTGTGCGTAACGGTGCGTGTCCTGACCAGCATTACAATGATCCCGTTCACGGAGACTCCAGGGGATGCTGTAACTTTAAGTTAAACTGAACACATCATCAAATAGTATCAAGATACCATGTCCATCATCTCTATGATTTAGGTCAGGGATTAAAGGGTGATTTAAAATAGATCTCTGGAGGTGCACAGCTCCACTAAATTGCTTGAGCTCCGCTCTCAAGTCAAACAACCATATAGTACCCAGAGCCAGTTAGTGATTGGTCGTTGACTCAGTTGTCAAAACTTAAATTAGTTAAAATTTAACTCATGGACCATTGACTCCAAATGAGTTTACAGCACCCCCTACAGGGGAATATGGGAAATTCAATTCGCTAAAATCTGTGTGTGTGTGTGTGTGTCTGTCGTGCGTCTAGATTATAAATATCCTCTGTCCCTGTTTTCAGTGGATGAAAACAAGACCTGCCTGTTCTCAGAGAGAGGTCAGACGTCCGAGAGTGGATTTCCCATAATTGTAGCAATCTGGCTGAATTCTCTTAAATGGGATTTTCAGAATAAGCCGACCATCTGTGTTCTACATTTGGAGATGCAGCATCTGTCAGGCTGTTAGTCTCACTCTCTGCGTTATTGTCGCGTTCTCTTCCCAGTTTACAGCTTGACGCTGACTGCTTTATTTGTATAAGTTAGAACCTAAGGTGAAAATAATTATTTTTGAATTATTTATTTTAAAAACAGGTCCAGTGTGTTACCGTCACCTGTCCGCAAATTCGGCCTTGTGATTTAAATACATTTCTTAATAAATACTGTACAAGTAGCAAAATGTAATTACAACCTAACACCAGTAGATGGCAACATGAACTCCCAAATATACCGATGTATAAGATTCCAATACGTTGTTGTTATTTTATTTTGCGACTTTTCTACAACGTTGGAAATAGATTTTTTTCATTTTACATTTAAATTAGATTTTAATTTTGTATCATAGTTATATACATATTTAGTTCTATCTTACAATTTCTCTATTAGAGAGACTTTAATATAAAACGGTCATATTTAAAATCTTTGGTACCCATCCTGTGTATATTATATACTGTATATGTACATCTATAGACTGATTGCGGTTAAAAAAAATACTAAAAAACTATCTACTGCTTCAACCTTCAAATCTTTTTATTGGGTGATCTGTAACCTCAGTGATATAATTTAGAGACAGTCAAATGTCCAAAAGTATCAGCAAATGTAAAGGCTTTGCCCACAAATGTAATGTATGCATGTAAAAAAAAAAACACAGAACATAGAATCTTCCATGTGGAATAATAATAATTACAGTATTAAACCACAACACTGAATCCAACCCTCAGCAGAGCAATTATTAAAGGTACACTTTTGTCGTAATACGACTCTTCAGGGCAAGTTACAGATACAGTTCTTCTTCAAGTTAGGATGTTGTTATTATGTGCCTTTTTGTTGTAGCCAGACAGTAAGACAATACTAAAAACACAAAACATCAAACAAAGAGATTACAACAGCTCTCTAAATCCTCTTCGTTCAATGGCACTGTACATAATTACTTCAATCCTCAGCAAGTATCAACTGATCGGCACGAAAAACACTCAATACACAATAAAGGTGCAAAAGAGGAACTCGCCTAAATTTCCATAATTTTCCTCGATGCCATTTTTATTGTCGTCAGCAGGTGGCACCCTGAGGCAGCCCAACTCTGTAGCAAACATCTCTTGCACATGCACACAAAGAATCTAACTTAAAAAAAAAACACTAATAAAATGAGACGAAAACCACCAATGACAACTCTCACATGCAGATATGGTTGACTAAGTTTGGCTCCTTTGACCACAGTGTGTCGTCAGTTTTTATTTTATTTTATTTTTTCACTTTTTCCTTTAAAATCCTGCGTCAGCCTCCACAGCCACAGATTCACTTCTTCCTCAGCAGTCACTGTGTTGCTTGGCTCACCAACAAAGCCAGCGTTTCTCTGGGCTCCAGACCGAGTGGTGAGGTTCCAGCTCTGAGCTGAACAGAGGGAGGAAGTCGTCCATTGTAGAGTGTTGTTGTTTACCGCGGTGCTACAGTGGGACTAGAGCGGTAGAGTTCCAAGTGTGTGACTGTGTCAGTCTCTCACTAGCCTGTAGATGTGATGCTGTGCTCCGTGTTCACTGGTGGACACTTCGAAAACATAAGCTATGCACAGCAGGGTCTCCAGCGTGTCTCTGTTGGTGACCACCTGTGGACAAACAACCCACAAGAATAGATGTGTCACAGCAGTAAACGAAGCTCCTGGTACTGTTTGCAAACATGACATTGTGCTCATATTCCTTCATCTAAACAGAGACTCAGTTACAGCCTTGTGTTGGTTGGAGTTACAAATGGATGCTTGTACTTTAAGATTGAGGAGCTTGGGTGAATTAATAACTCTTTCCATCAAGGTGTGTAAATGACAACACCTGTATAGACTGTGTATTACATCAAAACTGCATTCTTATTATTATCTATGAAAACGCTAGTGATCCTTTCCTGATAGTTTTACAGGTATATTGGTACAATAGTTCAATCTCTGTACGTTTTGTCCCTTGTGTTCTTTTCAATCCCAGACTAGTCTGGGTTTAAAACACAGAGTTGTGTGGCAGAACTGCACGTTGTCGCCCGATGCCGAACACAATACTCGTTAAATGAGCCGTATTGATCCATTGTGCTCGGCCCGGCAGTGTGGAATCTGTGTACAAGCATGTGCTGTCAATGTGTGCGTTGGTGTGTGTGTGTGTGTGTGTGGCTGCGTGTGTTCATGGTTAATATGAGATAAATCAGGTCATTGAGAAAGCTAATGACATGTTGCCATGTCGTCGTCAGTGTGGGCTCAATATGGTCATTGTCCCTCTACCAGTAGGAATGCGGCCGCCACAGTAAGGGGCAGCAGTGTCATGCAGCTTTTGTTGTCACTGTTACTATGGAGATACACTTCTGTCTATTCACTTCCTTGTCTTTAAGCACTCAGCAAGGAGCAGCAGCCTATTCAGAAAAATCGAATGTACAGCAGAAGACTGTAACACGCCTCGGGCTGCCACTAGGAAGCATGACAGTAAAATCTGTAATTATTGGTTTCAGACTTAAAACAGTGCTATAGTCCTATAGTGGTTTATATGGATGGCAACGTAAGGGCAAATTTTTTTTTCTAAAATACTCATTTTAAGACACCTGTGATTTGGCTAAGATTTTGGGAATGATTCATTAAAATGACGTAATGAAAATGAAATGATCAAATAAAGTGCAAAGACAATTGAGTAAAAGTATAATTTACTGGGCAGACATGGTTGCGTTAGCATTTTAGTCATCCAAATCTACTCCCTTTTCTCTAGTGCTCACATCAGAAAATACATAAGAATTGGAGGAGTCTGTTTTTGTCTCCAGGGTTCGGACTTCATGTCTGATTAACTGGTGCATGAGTCAAAGTCAGGATGAGACTCCTGAAAAATAGAGGTCAGAGTCCGACTCCTCACCCCCAGTGTTATAGAAAAGATTATTTCACATCACTATCACTTTCTTACTATGGTCTCTATGTACCTGTAGGATTGTGAAGTTTTCCAGTACACTGTTCATCATGTACTTCTCTGGCAGATGTTTGAGTTTATGAATGAAGTTGATCATGTATTCACATAACGGGGAACGGTGGATCCTGAACATGTAGCGGCCATTCTCAAAACGTGCGTATTCCGTCTAGGAAAACAGGGAAAAAGAAGAAGAAGAAAAAGAGTGAGGACATGTAGTGAAACCTAAAGAGTACACAGTAGAAAGTATGCTCATATTGTATGGCACAGGGTATAAATCAAAATGAATGGTCAAATGGTAAAAGCCTTTGTAAAATATGAAAAAAACAAAACAAAGCATAAATTAATGATAAATGTTCTAACAAATGTGAGTTGACTTCACTTTGATAAGCAGCAGTATGTGTAATATGATATACCTAATGCAGCATATGGCAGAACAATAAACATATTTCTTGTGACATCCATAATCAAATGATGGAGGCATTAAATATCATCATGTGGCCTGGTGGGGGCAGATGGCTGTATCAATGGGACCTGTGTGTAATTGTTTATATTGTACGAGCCCTCAGCAGTGGGTGGGGGCAGGGACGCTATTGTTTAGCTAACGGGAAGCATAATACTTAGTCATGCAGGGGAGATTAGAGGATCACGTCACTGCTGACCACAGATTAGTGGTAAAAGACCAGAATTCATCTCCAGCAGTAATACTTTCTCACTCCCTTTTTTTCATTATTTCTTAATGTTTATAGAAAAAAACAGTGTCTTGAAATGAGCCACATACGTATATACTTGTAATTAAAAGATCTTTCCAAACAAAAATAAAATGCTTAAAGGTTTGAATCTGTGATGTAAATGTTAGGAAACGCAATGTAGTTTGATGTAAATCAATGTGAGACTGTGAAATCAATCACCTTATGATTTCAAATATGAAGCCCAGCAGCAAAACAGACACAAACAGAGCTGCACACAGTCAGTCTGCCATTTCAAACACTTCCATTGCCATTGAAGTTTGTGGAACACAAGCTATGCCTCAGGATGGAGAATACACAACAGCACGAATCAGTGGAATGTCAGAACAATCCACTTTCATATTGGTGCCCTGAGGTGACCCCGAGTCAGCACTTTTAAAGCTGCTTTAGGCTTAGACCGCTGGAGGAACTCCTGTTTTTGAAATGAGCAAAGCCTGTATCTCTTGGTCAAAGCTGCTAGCCTGCCTTTTTCTTCTGGACTTCACACTTATGCAGCGCCATCCTAAGGCAGGAGTGTGAAGAGGCTCATGTGTTGTTTTTGATGGATATGGTATGTACATGATCGTATTAACTTATTAATACCGTATTACCAGACAATGGAAGCGAATAAAACACAGCTTACCTCTACTTTCTCCACCACCTGCTTGCCAAAGGAGCAGACTTTGGTCGAGGAGGTGATGACCATATTTTCAGAGCTCTCATACTGGCTGGAAACACCGTAGAAAAAGCTGCTGTCGTCCTGCAGGTTTATACTCAGATCAGCCTACAGAGAATACAGATATCCTTTTGTCAGTTTCACCCTGAAGCCAATCTACTGCACCACACAGAAATGGCAGATGTAGAAATTGAAAGACTTGGAAAAAACATTGACTGATTTTGCATTTGTCTAAAGACTCCAAAAAAAAAAAAAAAAACTGTAGTGAATGACTGTGACATATCTGAAATTGAAGTGTCAGGAAGACAGTGCACTACAGCTCTCCACAGAAATGGACAACTGAAAAGAGAATCCTCAACAGCATTTGCTCTTTTTTTTTTTCCTATAAAAGAAGGTCCTGTAAATGGGCTGTAATACACAGAGCGTCCAAAATCCTAGACAGAAGATCCGGTCTTGCTTCCTGCTTACAGGTCTTCAGGAATGTGTGTGTGCCTGACAAGATTTGTCACCAAGAGTGTTGCAGCTCAACAAAGTCTATGTGTGACTCTCTGTAAAGCCAGGAGGCATCCAATGGCCAGATTCTTGTTGACTTAGTGAAATGCTGTCAAGTCGTCCGTCTGAGGATTCCCAGGACACCTTGTGAATGATTGTTTACATAACATTTCTTTTTTTCCCATTAATTTGGGTTTGAATTCATCTATTGGTGATGTTTCTTCAAATGTGAACTGAGCTGAGTATAATCTGATTTGGGATCAGATTGAGGTGCCGTTTCCTCTGGCAGACAGCTGAGCTGTTTTTACCTTTTCCCCTGTCAGGCTCCTGTCCCCTAATGGGCCATTGAGACACCGCTTAGCCCACTTTCATCTCTTCATCCCCCCTTCATCTTCATCCCCACCTCATGTAATTTCTCTATTTGTCTTCATCCCCGAGGCCCGCTGACCCTCCACGAACCGCCATTCCCTGCTTCACTAACAGCCTGCGAGGGAATTCATCCAATTACAATCATCAGTTTGCAATTGGCTGATTAGATCACGGTGGGCAGGTTGGCTGTGTAACAATTTAACAGAGGCAGCTTAAATCGGATTCCCTCTGCACTTCAAAGGCGTGAGACAATCTGTTAGGACAGGGCCAATGGCACTGAAGGGGCGAGGAGGAAAGCAGGAGGCGGGGAACTGGTCAGCCAACGGCCATCGAGCCGGTTTGTTGGAAATTCAATCTAAAATACCATAGCTTTGGAGTCAGTCCAGCTGCCTGTCACCGCCACTGGTCCAACATGTTCCTCATCACGTCCTCAAGTCATGACCTGCCCAAGGCAGTACCACAGGGGAAACGTCCAACAGGCTCTTCTCATTTTTAGAATGGCAAAAATAAGGTTAGCACGTTTTACAGATGTGCTGAGTGTTTAATTTTGTTATTTCTTTCTTTCTTTCTTTTTTTTTTTTATGGCCAGAAGCATTTTTGGTGTGGCAGGATTACTGTGTTTTGACATGGATGCCTCAAGATCAGCAGAACCCCTTGGGTATGTTGAGATAAACAGACTGAGAAAGAACAAGTTATGGGCTTGTTTTTCTCCGAATCAAAGCTGCATTCTCTATATCACGACTGTTGACTCCAGCACGGTCTGACATCCAACTGGAGGGTAAAGTTTCACTGATGAATGACTCGTTGGTCACATGCCACCAACCGTTTCTTCTGCCACCCCAATCTCTTGTTCACACTGTCTGTGGACCTATTTCTATCTCTTACTCTCTTTTCCTTTATGATATACGACTGGGTAACTCATCTCCACCTTCCCTTCAACCCCTGAATCACATGCCATGCTTTGACCAGCTGCTCTTTCCAACCGGAGAAGAGTACAACAAGTGCGGTGTCACTCACCAATGTCTTTTATCTCTCCATAATAAATAAAAGGGCAGTTGAACGTGTGAAGGTTAATGGCACACATAAAAAAACTTGAAAGATCCGGTGCAACAATGTTGCGAGACTGCGCCGTGAACATTCACAGTTTGTGCTTGACAAACTTAACTACAGAATATTTTGAGTACTTTCAGATTGGATTACAAATACTTTCAGTCCATCTGACAATGGTGTAAATATTTTTTAACGCAGACAAAGAAAAGGGTTTTTTATTTATTTATTTATTTTTGTTGTGTTTATATTTGATGGACAAAATATTATGGTTACCTAAACTCTGAAGGCAGTTCCCTGTGGGGGAAGTAAAAGTTGCTCAATGACTGTGTTTTTGTGTTAGTCTTCAGACTGCTGCAGGTGGCTGTGCATCAGCTGCTATGCTATGCCTAAACAGCCTGTGTCACATGAATTACTGACACTGAGGTGTCTGGGGTTTAAGGAGCTTTTAAGGAAACTTCATAGACACCATCACACTGAAAGTTATATTTTGTGCAGGGATTATAATTAAAGTGCTTCAACTCCAGACTCCAGTGTGAACAGTTATTGGCCCTGAATTGACTAAATGAAGGAGTGTGCTGTTTAAACATCAGTCATAAATAGGGTGTACTTATGTAATGTAATTCTGACTTTTCTCTTTATGATTTAATCCAAAATGTCAACACAGCACTAGTCAAACATGTGATCAGCATTAATATTAAAGGTTTTAATTTTAGAGGAACTGTGAGGGCTGTCTGTCTCCCTTTCCTCCTGTGGGTGGAGTTGATTAGTGTCATCACCCTCACCTGTGTCTGTCATTAGTCTCACTGCTGTCACCTGGTGCCCTGGGTATATATACCTCTGTCCCTCATGCTGGCTTGGTGTGATCATTGAGCTGTGAGGTTTTGTTTTCATGCCTTGTGTTTGGGGTTCCTGTGTTGTGTTTAATGCCTTGTCTTTCCACAATCCAGTGGGTTTTGTGATTTCTGAACTTTGTGAATGAAATAGCTACACATACTTATGAATATCATATGTACTTTGAAGAAATGTATAACTAGCTTAAAACTGATTAATTTTACATGTGAGCAGAGGGTGGAAAAAAATAGATGGGTGTGTCTATGTAGTACATGATGCAAATACCAAAGGTCTTCTACTGATATAATGCAAGGCTGCCAGACTGAAAGCATATTCACAGTAGACATGCTCAATTACACTTATATAAACACTGATACTCTTTCTTTCTCACTTACTCTATCTCTGCATCAAAGATCAACGTTGTCCTGATGCTTCTTTATTTTAAGTCTCACCACTGTATGCTGATATGAGGAGTCAATTGTGCTTTTATGTTTGTGTGTGTTTGAGTTTGTGGATGCATGTGTGAGAGAGACAGCCTTGGGGGAGAGTGGCAGGCCTGATCTTTCACTTTGAGAAATTTGAGCCTAGACACCTGTCTCCACACTATTACACTCCAACCCTCACAGCCCCTACCTTCAGTAAATGTATTTATAGATACGTACCCCAGAACACACACATACAAACACACACACCAATAAACATCTTGCTGATGTATTAAGAGCCACTCAAGTGATAGGAGCGATGACTTTCCATTCATTCTGGGTCTAAATCACATTTAAGTTTCTGTGAGCCATAACCATTGCTGTTAACGCTGTTAACACTCCCAGACCATTAACGACAGGTGCTGCAAAACCAGTGTATTAACAGGAGTATTCGCTGTTCTCTCACTTCACCTTCATGCCTTAGAGGGGATTATTATTAGCTCTGGTGTTAAAACATGCGCAGATGCCCAATTTATAGGTCTGGATCAAAAGTTTTGACTATTCATTAGAATTCATTTAAAAACTGAACAAAGACAAAGATGCAAGTTTACCCAGAACTTGACAAGAAAGAAGGCATTGTGTGGCCCTTTCTCAAACAGCTCCTTTAGGCCTCCCTTCTTCTCTGGAAACTTGTCGTAGATCTGCCTGATGTCGACCGACTCCAGATAAGGGTCACTGTAACTGGGGTTGGACTGGCCAATGTGCACAAACAGGTGCTTGTTGAACTGGAATGAGACAAAAGTGAATGTCAGGAAGTGAACGCTGCCAAAAATGTGAAAAGACTAGTTTGTTGAATTGCCATTAATGACAAGTGCTTCAAGGACATCTGTTGCACTGACCCTGCTGTTGGACTGTGGACAGCACATTAACTGTGGAACTCTGTCACCTGTCACAGAGCTCCCATTGTTGTCTTTCTTCTCCTGCCATTAATAATCACATGATTTCACGTTGCTTATCAACATTTATCCGTGTTATTGCAGCTATGTTAGGCTTGGTCTAAAATCCAGAAATGTTGTCTTGTGATGTTGTTTTGCTAAAGAATTCTATTGACAATTTGTGACTAGTGTTTGTCATAATAACATGATGGTTTGATGATAAACCACCAACAGGCAAAAAGATCAGGAGCACAGATGTCTTCCAGAATCTTAAGAATTTTTTTAGTAATATTATTATCAGTATTTATCTTGTATTGATGATAGGCATATTCTTTGCTGTCTATATTTAAAATCTAGTTTTAAATCATTTGGTTTGTTTTTGTCTTTGTTTTTGTTACTGATAGACTCTATAATAATGCCTTGTCAGTGAAAAACTAATGAATACATTTTATGGATTGCTAAGGAGCAGAATTTTATCTCTATTTATTGTTAGAAAGTGTAAATTGCCTTTTCTTTTAAACACGCAATTTTTAACATCAAAAAAATAAAAAATTGCGGCACGATTAATCAATCAACAGATTTACCCACTTACGGATTCTGGGTCCTGAGGCTGTTCCAGGAACGCAGAGAACTCGAGCATTCGCAGCTTAGAGCTGGCAATACTTCTGCCCTGCCAAGGAGGGGCAGTTGGGGACATGGATAGCCCTGCGGTGCTTTCATAACCTGCTAGCGAGAAGGCAGTCAGTGTGTAAATATGTCTTCTGAATGTGACAATGTAAAACCTGAAAATACAGTGATATCATTACTATTTGTCTCTGCTTCGAGGGAGCGCCCCATCATTAGCTGTGTTGTCTCATCACTTTACTGGCATGACAGCCTTCTGTCAACAAAGCTGGGGGAGAAAAAGCACCCACCTGTTATGGGGGCAGGTCCGGACGCTTGCATGGTGTAAGTCTGCTGGGAGAAGGGCTTAATGCTGGAGGGGCGAGACAGGTGAGAAGGAAAGGCATGTTATGAACTGTCTCACCCTCTTGACCCCATCTCACACACTAATTAGACTGTCTGACCTCAAAAGAAGCATTGACAGTGTGTTAGGCTGAATGTCTGAGAGTGGAGGCCCTTTCTTTAAAATCAAATTGATCTGGTTTGGTTTGCTCTCAGATTATTCAGATTAGTTACTAAAACAGGAACAGCTGTAACTCACTCTTCGTGGCTTCCTGGCTGTCCTGGAAGTGCCCCGTGCCAAAACTGGGAAAAAAGAAAACAGGAGTAAATTAAAACTAATAATATTCACTCAGCTACTGTGCTGTTGTGTCTACTTTGTAAACATATTGTAAAAATGAAAAATGTATTTTTACACAATTAGATCAGCGGCAAATACCTTACAGAAACTTTATGGGGTTAGTGTCCAAACTGTGGTATGAATGTAGGCAAACTACAAATGCCATTAAAATAAAAATAAAAATATTGGAATAGAGTCAATGATTTTTTTTCTTCCTTAATACTAATGGTTTCAGTGTAATCAGAATTATCGAGGGCAGGGAATCCTGATTAGGAACTTACTCCACCAGATGTGGAATAAGCTGGCCTAGACAGACCCTGGAGCGCCATCTTGTTCTGGAAAGCTGTGGGTGAAATGATCTGGGCTGAGGACATGGTGGCCATACTCTGCAAGGCCTTGTCTTTGGCAGCCTGATCCTGTAGAGAGGGTCAGAGTGAGAGTGAGAGTAAGACAAACAGATGATTACGCAAACCAGGAGCACTTATCAAACTCCATTTAAGTCAGCGCCCAAATCCAAGAGGACCGCAGGCAGAGCCCTAAAAGGGGAAATGAAGGGATGAAGCCAGCTTGCATCACCATGAATGCCAGCCAGACAGAGAGCTGGAGAGAAGGTGATATTACAGTCAAGGGCCTTTGGGCCAGGAGTTGAGTTTATTGCTTTGGCAGAGGAAAGCCGCTGATGACAACAAGCTTCTGTTAGAGGTCACACTGAAAGACAGAGCCGCCTGCTGCGTTACAAGTTAACCATAATGTTAATCATAACGGCATAAAAATTGCAAGATGCTAAATAATTGATGCCTTAATTGGTAGAGCATGGTAATATTCTATGAGAAAAACACCATTGGTTTTTCTGAAGACTTGTTTTACTCCCGATCATCAGAGACTTTATGAACTTGCTGCCCAGCCCTAATAGGCAAGGCCACAGAGAGCATTCTTCTTCCCAGAACTGGATAACACAAGGGCATAGTTGAAATATGGGGGGGTATATGTGGTAGGGATCTCAGTTACACCAAAGATGTATTTAAAAAAGGTCTGTGACAGGGGCAAACCCCGTGACCAATGGTAAGCTAAGCCAGCTGAACCCTGGTGGCTGCAGTCCAAGGTAAGAGGGAGAGTCCTGTTGTCTGCTGTGGATATGTGGATGAGAAATGTAAACTGAGAAAGTATTGGGGGGGGCTTAGGGATGTGTAAGCTCTTAGAAGACACACACAGAAAAACTTTTATTGCTGTACTTACTGAATGTAATACCTGGAAGGAATAATGCAGGGATTAATTTGTTTCCTGACAATTGTACTTGGTTCGTGATTGTGCGCAGTAAGCCTCGGGCTCCCGGGGAGAAAACGTTCACATTTTATCATCATGTGCAAGCATGCCATTTAAAACTAGCATCAATTAGGCGGTGCAATTAAAATAGCCAATGGTTTGGGCCTTTGTGTTAATGGAACGTGAAAACATGGCAAAGCAGGCACCGCGGACGTTGTAATACATTTAACAAACACAGAGCTTTATAATGAAAGGAAATAATAAAAGGTAATCTCAATAAAGTCTTGGTAATATCCTCCACTGGATGCAGGCACAAGGTTTGATTATGATCAAAGCCCCCTCTATGACTCCCTTTCTAATGAAAATGAAACATGCTCGCTGCACTACTTCAATGTTCTATGGTAATATGCAAAGATAAAATATTTGTTACAATATCTGTTATAAAATCGAATGGTGTTTATTTTTAATTGTTACGTTGATAGGGTCCATATTACTCTCCCAAAGTGTTTAATTAATAGAAGATTGAAAGTGACTCACGTAGCGTACCTTCAGCTTCACCTGGATCTCTCTGGCTTTTCGTCGAGCCAGAACCTGAATGTGACTGGATACCTGAAAGACAAAGAAAAAGATGTCACGCAGATTTAAGTAACACATTTATTTGACAAATATGCTTCTGAAAGGGAAATTATAGCTTCTAAAGCCTGAGATTAAAAAAGCTAATAGCTTAACTCTGTGGTTCCCAAAGTTGGGGGCAGATCCCCATTGGAAGCACAGCGCTATTGCAAAAATGCACATTTTCATTTTTATTTTCAATATTTATTCACTTTGTAATTTAATTTGTCCAATAAGATTTTTTTTTTTTTAGGAATTGCAGTGTCAATAAATAATAGATAAAAGTTCATTGGAGACTGTTAATGTGTTGACATGCAGGGACAACAGTCGTATTTACAAAAGGGAAAAACGTTTGGGGAAACTTTGACCTGAGCCTCGTGCGTGTGCAGGGTTCTTCTCAGTGTAGCATAAAAGAAATGATGTTAATGAAATGAAAACTTTTTCACGAGGTTACTACTCTACTGTATGTGGCACCAGAACATTCTGTCTGGCGGCCGTTTCACCCTGGCCCACCACCCACCTCTGATCTTTCTGTATCTCCTTCTCTTAGCTCTACACCACCCTCTCTACTTAGATGACTTAGCATGGAGCCATTTTCTCCACATCTATCACTGTGCAACCACGGGATCCTCTCAGATACCATAGTGAGGGTTGAGTTCCAAATCCCTTGTGCTCCCCCTCTTGGTCTGCATTTCAGACCACCGTATTCCTCAGCTTCTTTCACCTTCTAACAAGCACCAGATCTGTGAGGTGCTGAAGAAAAAAACAGGGACACTTGATCCTATAGCATCTGTGCATTGGGCCCTGGCCCTAAATCAATCATCATCTCTGTTTGCTGAGTCGAGGGCAGTGATTAGTCAGGGGCAGCAGCATCATTCAGTAGGACATGACTTTTAGGAGTTCAAAAATAGAGGCTGATTCAGTCCAGAGTGGATGTGAACTGACCTGCTTCCTGGTTCTTGTCTTTCCTGTACGAAGTTTGATATACCGTGCAATCAACTCATTTCTTCCTGTAAGCGAAAAAAAGTAAAGAAAAAAAATTAGAGGAATATTATTTTTACAAATAGCAGTGAAAAGATGCAAAACACACATTATCATTTATTATTTACCTGAAATTTTAGCTAAGAAATATAAAAGCCCAGTTACACTGATTACTATATATTTCTATACAATTATATCATTTTCTACTGCTTAAAATAAAAATGCTACCTTCAACACACTCTTAAAATTTAGGACAAAAACTGACAATTATCAATATTAATATCAAGTTCATTCTAAGACAGATTTCTATGTGGAGGATTAACGACTGCGTATAACAGGAGCATCCACCAAAGCTCTCAGCAGACAAGGAAGAGTGTGGCAGTGAAATACCATCATTTTGAGTGGCCTGTACTTCAGGCCTGTTCTAATCTGGTAATGTCAGGTGCATTACAAGAGGCAATTCAGACAACGGTGTCAATGCCATGCGCTGCAGCTGAAGTAGTATTATACTTAACATGGACAAAAATACCACTTGTAAAACTGAAACAATAGTATTCTCAATTTCCAAATGGATAAAACATACAGAAAACACGATAAATTAATGAAACAAATCAAAAAGCAGTTGAGTGCTGCAGGAATTTCACATATATACAATAATTTAGATTGTGTCACATATTTAAACATTAGATTACCGAAATACCAAATTTCACCATAAAATTGAATTATCTTCCCTGTTAAACTATGACCGTGCTCACATTTTTGCTCTCGCATCTGTGCTCTGACACCTGTGCATCCAGAGTGAGCCAAGATTACTGAGTGTGTCAGCACTGAAAACTGCGAGTATAAGTATCTGGCTATGCGTATATAGTACATCTGTCTGTGAAAGAGCTTGCATCAGTATGAGGCTGACACACTACACTGAGCTTGTATCTCAACAGAGTGTTTGCATGTGAGTCCCCACACTGCCACTGCTGACAGACTGGTCACATTGGCAGAGCAGGTGGAGGCTGCAGCCATGCGATCCTCAGACCGGACCCAGGACAGACACGACACCAGGCCAGTGACTAAAGGGGGCCCAGTCTGATGAGGCTGCCAGGCAGCTGGTGTGTGTCAATGTTTATGGAATATGCCTTTACGCCCACAGTAAATCTTGGGCTTGTTCCCCTCCCCCAAACCATAGTCTCTGATTACATTGAAGGGCAATGGTCATGTGACTTTTTTTCCAAAAAATCAAAGCCTCTCGTCTAATGGCTAAATTGGACAACATAGGTGGCTTAAGAAGGTATTTTTTATTAAATGCACTGGTGAGTGTAAACAAAGTCACAAAAGAGTTTACAAAGAGTAAAGACAGTTACTCTCATACCACCTTCAATAATATAGACAGGAAGATTACATAATTATCTGCCTAATTTCTCTTAATTGGAAATCACTAAATGTGAAAGAAGACAAACGACCAAGAAGTCTTGACTTAATTAAACCAATTCCAAAAAGGCTTTTTGAGATTTTAAACATTATAGCAGAGATTTAGAGATTGTTTAAACACTATTTCTGGGTGAAAACACAACAACGTTGCTGACAGTACTGTATTTAAGATCACTATTTATACAAAAGTGCACCAAGACAGACGTGTACAAGGAAGTCATCTGGAAAAAAAATCATACAAGAGTTTTCTCGACTTTACACCATCTCTTAAACACAGTCATTTTTCCCTTGGCGCCACATCTCGATGTGAATTAACACATAGATCAGTCACAACACACAACTGGTAAAAACCTGTCCGATTTTCCCTCACATAGTGACACTTGGTTGAGACATCACAACACAACACAAACCAACCGATCAAATGTTGAAGGAAGGAATATTACGTCAGCGGGCAAAAGTCATCACAGTTTGCGTGAAATGCCAAACGTCATCTGATGATCAAATGAACTTAATATCCTGGTCCTGGTCAATGCAGAATCAGAAATTTACTTTTATTTCATTATTTGTTTTGTTACATTTTTAATATCTAAGATGGGTAATGGGTGACGATTAGTCGTTACAAATCTTTGAATTTGAATACAGTTAATGATGGTACTTTAAATTCCACTTCCTCAGAACTAAAAAAGAAAATACACACACATTTAAAGTAACCCTCACACACACACAAAATAACACACTCTGCTACTTTGTCGCTGAACCCCGCTGTCAAACACTGTCCTCTCCTTTTCATGCAAACTGCCACACAGAGATATTAGAAATAAAACACACACACATGCACACTGAAGTCTCAGTGGAGACATTCATTCATTTGCAATCATATTTTCCTTTCAGGGCTGTAACTCCTCAACCATTTACTGTTTATCAGGAGAAGCACCCGCTGACCAATTGTTTGAGCCCCTCAATACAAACTTCTTTAATTCCACAGGGATTAAGAAACTCCTACGTCGTTCCTCGCAATCAGACGAGGAGAATAGCTTTGTGAAATTCCTAAGAGTAGTTCATTTCAAATGAACATTACGTTTTTCCTTTTTCACGTTACCGCACAACAGTCCTCCCAGGTCCACTATAAACTAACTTACTGTACAGTAGGCTTTACTTTGTGCATTTTTAAAGCAGCTGAAGCAGATTAGGGAGGTTTCTCACCACATAAAAACATCCCGTGAATTTAAAAAAGACCTTTTAAGGCACACAGACACAAACTTCAAAATTTCAAAGATTTCACCATTGATTCTGCAACAATGACACACTCTTATTGGTGGCCTCTCCATTCAAATTTAGACAAATATAAGTGCAAGCATTAAACAGCTTCCTTAATGGGCTGCCAGGAATGTTTGCTTTTTGTTCTTGTATCAGATATCGGACCCCCCAACCACACCTAGAGTGGATGCTTGGGGAAGGGCCTATCGAAAATACCCTCCAACACACTCATCAGATCAGAGAGGGGACAGTCACACAGTGATGAGATCATGATATCCAATGGGAGAAGCAGCAACAGAGCGCTTGTGCCAGCCAAGGCTGCAGGAAAATCTCATAGGAACATTATACCATCACCCACTGGGTCCACAGTATGATGTTGTTTATCCCTTAGCCTGTAGTTACGGACTTGTCTGGGGGGAACTTGATTCTGGAAAAAACTTCTTAAGGGCATGAAAAGTGAATGACTGCAGCAGAAGCACAGTCTAGTATAGATTTCAATTGGAAATGACTCTAAGACCAATTTAGCATCTTACATCCTCACTAACATATTCAAGAAGTAGAAATAGAACCATAGATACAAGAGGTAGTGGGATGGTTCTCCACATGATTTACAGCTATATTGTCCTTGGTGTCCTCTGCAAGACTAACAAAGTGTCAGCTTTGCATGGCAAATTAAGCATGGCTGATTTTGCTTAAGGTTATACATATAACAAAAGCTGCATGAGTAATCTACCAACTGTGCTCAAGTTATGATGGGAGCATTGAATGACATCATCACTTCAGCAAATGCAAAACATTATTAAAATGTTTTAATATAAGTTAAACTCTATCAAAACATGTCAAATTTAAGAATTTATACTTGGATGACTTAATGTAACTCCATTAAGTCCACCTAAAAACTATTGGCTGATGGTTAATTTTTTATTTATTTATTTAAACATGTAAAAAAGTAGGAGAGTTGTCTCTCCTACTGCTTTGTCGGTTTAGGTTCTTTCTTCTCCTGGTCTGCTGGGATACAGGTGGTGACCTCTGGGTTCTCACCCCCAACCTCTGACTCTGGCTGGTCATAAATCTGCTGTTGCCATATGGGCTGTGGTCATAACTGGCCTGGCGTGATCTCTCTTTCCTCAGCTTCTCTCTCCCTCGCTCTCTCTTATTCTCTCTTTCTCAGCTTCAGTGCATTCTTGACATTCCACTGCCCGGGTCTCACATCTGCTGCTCCAAAATCAACCCATGAATTTGTGTCCTGTTTGCATGTACACAACAAGCCTAAGTGTGAAAGCTCTATTTACTTTAGTTTAATAAAATAACCTGGGACACATTTTTGATTATTTTTGCTCTTGTTATGTTTGACATATTTGATTCTTGGTCAGTTTGAATGCACATTTTCTGGGTACGTTACCATCTACCACCGATTACAGTACCATGCACTTGACACATCTGTCAACCATATGTGCGTTTATCACTCTCAGCACATTTGCCTTGTCTGTGTGCTGAGGTTTACAGGCTGCAAGAATGTCTCAGCTCATTGGTTTTCCGTGTCTTATTCAGCCTAGACACAGTTAAACTACTGAGCTTTGCTGCAAAGTCCTCTTTTAACAGCAGCCAAACCGAGGACTTGGTATGAATCTTAATAATTTAGAAACTGACCACTGGTATCTTTAGTTCTCCTCTTTATTACTGACGAGACAAAGTTGTCAGCATATAATAAATCAGTTTGAATAAGTCACTACTACATGGTGCATAATTGATCTTTACTTATCAATGGGACAATCTGAGAATGTCACATACATATACGTATGTAAAAGGAAGGTAAATGTTTCAGTTTAATTTTCAGCGTTTTTAAATTTTTCTAAAAAATGCCAGAAATAGACCCATGAACCCTACCGTACTGTAAGTAGAGGGAAGTGAGCAGACATTTGAGTCCTTGTCAAATGTCAGCATGTCATTTTGTTTTTTTAACTCATAAAACTAATGTATTTGATTTGATTACATAGTTTTTTTTTCCAAATTAATGAGGCCCTTCAGAGGAGGAGAAAATTAATCAAGACCATGGGTCTTCTTCAAAGGTCAAAAGGTCATAGTGGAGGATGAAATCCTCACCCCACTGCCACAGTTATGACCTGGGTGAGGACACGATTGCTTTCCACTGACCTTCATATATCACTCAGCACAGAACATATTTCTACTGTATTATAAAACCAACAAATGTTTGACAAGCTGTACAAACAAAACTCAGTAGAACACATTTCATTAAGTCTGTAGTCCTTGTGGGTAATAAAAAAATTACTTAAATAGAACTCTGCGGATATTCATTTTCACACAATCTGTCTCCTGCGACTACAACAATACAATGAGTGAGACACATCAATATAGGAGAGAGGCTAAATTCTAAGGGCTGTGAGGTAATCAAGTTGGACTAAACCTTGAAGCTGCATAAAGCATGTGACGCAAGAATTAATGTTGCTGCATTAAAATGATTCAAAAGAGATCATAAAATCAAACAATTACAATTGCAAAAGTGCTGCATAAATTCACATGGCAGTTATATCGCCTCTATTAAACAAATAAGACAATCAGATTTCCAGCGCCACATACTTCTACTGAGGACTGTCAGCCATCGGTTTCCATTGCACTCCAAGTTTGGGACTGTTTTTCCATTATTGCAGCATGAGGCCTTAGGTCAGACCACAGGGCATGTCTCTCACTGAGAGCCTCACAAGGCAGGAAATGTTTTCCTTGGCAGATGCATGTCAAATTACTGCTGGACCACATAACCCCTACAATATCTGTGACACCGTCTCTAATAAGCAAGCTAATAAGTCTGTTGAGAAAAATGGGCAAGAGGGTCGGGGCTGTGCACAGCATTATGGGAGAAAAATGCGGCAAAACGAAATATATGATAACG
>NC_024312.1:13962184-13986779 GCF_000523025.1 Cynoglossus semilaevis
AACTAGGAATTTACAATGGTGAAGGTGATCTGCAGGCATTCCTTCTGTTTCGTTGCTCAGTCTCAATATCATATTGTTTGTCACTGAATGTCATTCATTCCTAAATTGGAATTTAACCCAAAATTCAAATTATCCAACAGACATGATTTTCTAGGGCATTGCATTGTCTGTGTCCATATTTAGCCCCAATCAAGGAGACACAATGCATTCTTTCAACCTTCTAGTATTCTTTCATACATTCATGTATGCTCTAAAAGTTTCAACTGGTTTAACATCCAATCATCAACATACCATTACTGTACAACATTGATGACACCAAGAAGGCTCAAAGTGGATTTGCAGTTATTTTTGATGCTTGAAGACTTGAGTTGTCGGCCGCATCTGACCTGGGTATGAAATGCAGTTAGGAATGGGCAACAGGACTGACTTGGTTTTTAGACAATGTTATTTTTCATTCAAGAGACTTCTCCAGTTTTACCTTACTGCTAGAAGAAGGTCTGGATGGCTGAGAACCAAGACAAACCTGGGTGTTGGTGTTAGAAGGTGAACCACGCAGCTGTAGGGAAGGAGCTGGCCATGCAGTCTGAGGACAATAGGGGCATAGTGGACCACAAATGGGTTCAGTCTTGCCTTGTTTCTCAAGTCATAAATCTGGATTTGCAGCAGGACTGACAGGCTGAATTCAGAGAGCAGCTGGAGGTGAACTCAATGTCAAACAGACTGGCAATGAGAAGGAGAGGTTTTTTAATGCAGACCAAAGAAAGAAGAGGAGTCTGGGACCAAGAGTTGGGAGCTGTTACCCACCAAAATAGCAGGGAGCAAGTGAGGTGGGGACAAAGACACAACCTGTGATTTTTGTGAAGAACAAATACAGTACACACATACACACACAAAGGGGACAGGTGTGTGAAAGAGAGTCCAGAGGCTACACAAGACACCATTGCCCACCTTAGTGTTTATTTGTCCAACCCTTCCCTCCCCTCTAGACACTCAAAGGGTAAACGTCTATTCTGGTTTAGGGTTACAGCTGAGCTGCCTTGAACCCTCGGGCTCTCAAATGCACATGCCATTCTTAGCGGGCCAACAAACTCCCTGGCGTGCATCACCTGCCTCTGAATCCCAGAGGGAGGAAGGGGCACCTCAGTGCCTCCCTTGACAAAACGTACCCTTGCCACCTTAAGTGATCCAGCCAACTGCCACTGCACCATCCATGCGATATACAATGAAACACTCTATCCTTCTCCGACCATAATTACAGGCTTTATAAGGGTTTCAATGGGGTTGACCATGACCTCAGTAGGTGGCGAAGCTGCTGTAGAGCTGGACAAACAGTTAAAGGAGCTGTCTGGCACACTGACAAAACATGGTGATGACAGAGGGAGTCTGATAACACCTCCACCACCGTCCCCCACCATGTTTCACTCGTTTCAGATCCCCATCAAAAGCACTAAAGCGAGGGGACAATCAATGGTCCCGCCATCTGTTACCAAAGATCTTTCAGCAAGATATCAGAGGGCAATGTCACTTCACCTTCCAAGCACCTGTTTGGCAGTGGCATTGTCCATAGACAGTATGAGGAAATACTTGCAATATTGGTTTCTTTTACCTCAAAACAATATTTTCTACAAGGAGACATAACAAATCCAAGGAAATAGGGAATCAAAGAGCCTGTGGTGGGGAATCACAAAAAGCGAGGTATTTTTAAGCAAAATTGTTAAACAACATTTCTTGAAAAATAAAATGAAGATTAGTAGTTAGGGGTCTTTAGGGCTGCTCTTGTAAACATGTTTGTGAAAACAAATTTGTGAGTTTCTAGAAGTATTTTGTTTTAAAAAAAATCGTATGGAACAGAACAGTCTCTGGGTTTTCTGCTTCACTTCAAAAGTAATCTCCTCTAGACAGAGTTGCTGCTTTGAGGTTTTTAGATGGAGACATCCTTCTTTATTTCCTCTGGAATTAGAAGTATAGTGAGCCTGTGCATGTGGAGGAATGAGTGACTTGACTGTGTGTCTGTTTCTGACACATCCACTGTGCATTATGAGGCCAAATGGAACTGACAGCTGGAAACAGAAGTGGCTTGAAACATGAAGACGAGAAGTGGTGATGAATGGGTGTGTGTATGTGTGTGTGAGAGAGAGAGAAAGAGAGAGAGAAAGAGACACAGTGTGCATGCATGTGTGTTTGTTCCTTTGAGTGAATTATTATTTCTAAATGACCTATAAATTCCTGCTCATAATAGAATATGCGAAGACTATTTATGTGTATCTTTGCACCATACTACAATAATATACAAGTTCAGTACCAACATTATCTGTTGTCACTAAACCGTCTCCACCACATGACCATAAAACAAGAGCATGAACATAACTGATGTAGGATGAGGACTGCAACTGGACTATTTTATATCTTATACAGAAATGAACACGTTAGTCAAATGACGAGAGCAGTGGGCGTACCGTACATCTTGCCCTCATCAGAGAGGATGATCTTCCGGCGGCCACACGGTGGGTAGATGGCCAGTGCCTCCTGGAAGCTCTGCTCAATGTCAGGGGCCCAGACGCCCTCAGCATCATTTTCCAGCGGTTTGTCGAGTCCATCTCCCAGCTCCTCGCTCCCACCCCTGGGGGAGGGAGCCGTCGCCCACTCCGCAGACGTGGTGGGGAGACACAAAGGGGGCCACAGAGCAGGAGGTAGTTGGTTAGGGGTTGGAGTTGTGATGAAGATGGGTCAGGGAAGAAGGTGCAGGAAGGCGACCTGTCTTTATAACAGGTGTGATGATGATGATGATGATGATCTGGCTATGCCACAGCAGTCCTATAGGAGTGGGGGGAAAACAAATTAAAAGCCTTGTATAAAATGAAAATACAAATAAAATCACAATGCGGATTCAAAGGATTTAATTGCAATTCCTACAGTATTCAAAATCCCCAATGATTATAAAAAGAAAATACACTGCAACTGCAAAACTAATTTCAGAGAATTTAAACCTGAGGTTAACACTCTACCTCCATTATCTTTATCATTATATTTGATTATTATGTATCTTTGTTTAATATTTTTGTTAACTTTTTCTTCATTGAATAATATTTACTGTTTCTTACACTATTGTTTTTAGACAGCACTGCAATAGAATGTTACTCTACAAGCCCCTCAAATGAATTTATTTGTAACCATTTCAACATCCTCCTCACATTTCATTCATACATTAATCAATTTGGCTGCTTTGTTAATGAGTTCTGAAGTCCTTTATTGTGTTTATGGGCTGTATTACCATAGACTGCAGAGCACTAATTAATATGGCTATAAATTTAGCTATGACATATGATCTTATCCTGGGATACAAAGCATGCAACGCATCTTATCAGCCCCACCACTGTCATTACCAACTTCCAATTTCTTTTTTTGCCACAGACAATTTTTCATTAGCTTTAGTTCCGCCTTTCTCTTTCAATATATGAAAACAGTGGGAGCATCTTTTAGCTCATCTTGTGGTCACATCAGCCCCACAGCTGTTAATCCTGACTTAAAGAAAGCCCCTCACGTCATTATTTCCACAACAAAATAATGGCAAGTAGCCCTGTCAACAACAACAGGAGGGGTAGATCGGAATTGGGGAGGGGGGTCCGATGAACAAACAAGGAGACACATTAAAGTGGGATTAGTGTCCTCAGACACACTTAGACACGCATGCCAAGAAGGATCATACTAGAATATTAAAGCCAGGGGGCGTTTGAGGTTCCTAATGCCCCATCAGCATTACATTAAAGTGTATTATTGAAGTTATACATCTTTTGCTGGGGCTGTCGTCTCATTTTTGATTTTTTTGATTTTTTTTTATTGGCAGATGCATCGGTTTAACTAGATGATTTATCAAAAGGATTGATTTATCAGTGCTTTGCCTCTTTTTGACAGAAATATAGCTAAAGGTGATCCTAAAATAATTCCCGTATGGTAAGAAGGTGTTTTATTATCAGCAACAGTATGTCTCTTCCTTACAACGGATGTGCAGGGTAAAGTTTTTTAAAGGATAAGGCCTCACAGATGATGAAAAAAGGTGAAGCAAATGTGTGAGTCGGTCCAAACTGGATGTTTTAATCTGTAAAGGGTTTCCTGCCCAATGAAAAAGGACCTCCATGACCATTTATGGCAGCAAAGAGAGAAACAGCAGAAGTGACATCAGTGAAGTGTGTCTGTTACAAGAAGAACAGTAGAGGTCTACTTGACTATAGTTGAAAAGGAGGGGGTCATGGTGACTAGATGAGTGAGTCAGAAAGTTTGACGTAGAGACTCTCCCATGACACCCCCCTCGCTTTTCCTCTGAGCCCCGCTGATGATCCATTAAGCTTCCTGCAAAGCGTCCGGCCAGCCGACCATTCTCCACGCCTCCTCCCCTTCCACCGCCACCCCCCGTTTCCCCTCTTAACACACATATACACAGATGTGCACACAAAAACACGGACAAAATGAAACTCATGCCTACACAAACAACACTTCAAACACACAAACAGGAAAAACACTCACAACCCAGTCCACACGGATGTACAACACAAATGCAGCTCATGACAAATATTACCAAAGGGTCGCAAAAACATTAACATAACATTTATTAACATCATTAACCAGGACGATAATTAATTTAAGTCAAAATGTCCCTCCATGTACAACTGTCCTGCAGCCTTCACCCCTCCTCCCCCGATCCCCCTTCTCTCAACAAGGCCAGGATCTGCTCAAGAGGCTAATCTCTCAACCAACGCTGTGAACAGGGGGTTACGAACCCTCAACCCCCCACAAACACACATGCACAACACAATGGAGAAAAAAAGAGCAACTCACTGGAACACAAGGTCTCTCAGACATCAACATGAACCACAGAGGCTTAAACACTCACATAATTCACACCATTCTATATTTGTTTATGTTGTTTTAGCTTCAGACACGCAAGCTGTCATACAATTTTTTTCATTTTCCCATAAGACTGCTTTGACCCCCCCAGTGCAGCCTGAACTCATAAGTACAATAACAATAATATTGGACAGAAAATGCAAAGTATGAGTGAAGAAAGTATAGAAGCTGTAAGGAAAAAAATCAATGCCAGCTGTGCAAGATAAAAGATGAGCAGGAGACAAGTTTTGTACTAGATTTTTGCACTGGACATTTAAATAAAAATCCTTGATTCTTGTTTTTTTAATATCCCAAATATTTATGTATCCCTAAATTCTTTTGACATCTCACTCAATTATATATATATATATATATGTGTGTGTGTATATATATATATATATATGTGTGTGTGTGTATATATATATATATATATGTGTGTGTGTATATATATATATATATATATCCTAAAATAGGATATATATATATCAGGCCTTCTAAACACTGAGACTTATCAGAGTGGCTGGCGTCAATTGACAACAGTTACTCGCTCAACAGAGCTGTGGGCGAGTGAAGAGGGAGAAGTACAAAGAGGAGGAGAGACCTAAGAAAAGTCTTTGTTCCATAAGACTATCTGAGGAATTATTCATTTCTCTTGTGCCAGTGGAGGAGGAATGATTGCTATGTGAGACGAGTGCAGCAAAATATGGGGGTAAAAGACAAACAACTTTTATAGAAAGGACACGTCTCAGGGAAAACCAAAATACACTTTGACTGAGGAACAAAGCAGTTACATACGTTTCACACCTTTTCCTATGTTTTGCTCATTTATGCAAACTCATTCGCATATATGGAGACAGATGTTAGAAAATAGTGACTCGTCAAGCTAATACAACTCCAGAAAATAATAAAGGGACAATGCCCAGAATAACTCTATCAGTTCAGTCAGTCTTCAACATTTGACAGATGTATACTCAATCCTCTACCTCCACCCTAAAACCACACTGGCACCCTTCTCCATTCCACCTGTTTCCTTCAGCTGCCCTGTGGGACAACACAGCGATCACTCACTCACACACATGCGCTTAGGTAAACACAGATCGCTGCAAAGGCCTTTGTTGACTTTCTTAAACTGCAGCTGGAAGCACGCACAGCATTCTAGTGATTCACAGACAAGAAAGAAGATTGTAGCAAATGAAATGGTACAACTAATTAAAGTTTTTCATTCAAAAATTCACCAATGAAAAAATATTTTATGCAACCTCATCAGCCCCTTGTGTGCAAAATTTATGTAAATTATTCGTAAACAGACTGTTGTAAATTGGTTATTTTGTCAACTTGAAATTCAACCAAAAATCAGGTAAGAGAAGAATTAATTAAAAAATGATTTTCAATAACATTGCTAGACCTGTATCTATGATACAGTAGATATATTCAGATACATACATATATTCAGTGATTATATGTTGTTTAACACTGCATGACATCACTGACTAGTGACAATTTTGTGTTCTACATGACATCTGTAGCTCAGCAGTCACTCCACACATTTATAAAATTCTGAACAGCACTGATGACATTATGTACAGCTCAATAATAATGCTTACATTTCCGTAAACACTAACTCAGATTTAACTTAGTTATTACTGAAGAAACTGCATTACGACTTAGTTAGTTATTACTGAAGAAACTGCATTACTAAACAGCATTAATAAACTACAGGATATTACTGGACTGTTATTGTATTTTTAGTAGTTACTACACTATGTCATAATACTAATGCGGCAACGTTTTGTTTGTTGTTGAAGACCAATTTGGACTAGGAAAAAAGGCATTCAGCAAATCACTCAGACTGAGCTTCAATGCAAATTATAACAAAAGTGATTTTTTTTAAGAATGAGATTGCGACCTAGCTACTTCTAGATAAATAAATAAATAAATACCCCATTTTTTTCTTTATGATTTATTTAACAATTACATATTCTGTGACAACCTTTCCTTTTTCATTGCCCTATATTTTCTTTTTGAAAGGAATTTGTTTGCATTAAAATTCAGGAGTTAGTGGTACAGAAACCATGTTTTATTTTAATTGTTTCCATTTAAATGAAGGTGTAATGATTAGTTTTTAGACCGATAACTAACCTTTTACTTAGCTAGTCTGCATTTGTTTTATGTAGTCTGTAAACATTTGAATTGATATACATCCATTATTTTTCTGTGTCTTTTGTTTGCTGATAAAACTGATTTATTTGCAAAAAATTAGGTGTTTTTGTCAACTTGACAGCTTTTTGTTGCAGCCACGCGTCATTAAACGTCACGTTATCAAAGAAAACAAATACTAAACAATTGCTAAACAATTTCACAAAAAAGAGAGACGTTTTCTTTATCCTTTTTTCAGCCAAGATTTTAACAAAAAAATCTTATCTAACTAAAAGTAACTTATCTACCTGTCATAAAATATGTAATATCTTGTCTTACTGTAGCTCTTTGACCTAACGTATGACATCATCACTCTTTGTGCTCTATATGAGTGAGTCTCGCCATTTACATGTCGGGATAAAGTTTAGGCTAAGCTGAATGTTTACTCTTAAATGAACTTAATTATAATAATGTTTAAATAAACCTTTATATCGTTCAGAACTGAAGTTACGGATACTTTGACGGTTTCCTGGGAGTGCGCTTGGACTGTACGTAAGACAGAACAAGAAGACAAACAGGATAAATGAGTTAAAGATAAGTCAGTGTACTGGTAAGAAGATAGAAAAAGATAAGTCAGTGTACTGGTAAGAAGTATGATAAAAAAAACAACAACAACAGTACGACTAAATACAAAATAAATAATTAAATCAATTGTGAAATAGAATACGCGGCACTAAAGATTAAAAGCCTTGATTCAATAATCTGAAATCAATAGAATCTTGACGCGAGACAAGGACACCACTCTGTCAGTCTAGTCACACTTGTTGATATAAGAATATAAAAAACAACTCTAACTGGAACACGCAAGTTAATAAATACAAAGAGCCTGATTTATCACTGTTTCCTGGTGTAAAACTTAACCCAGACAGGCGCTAATGTTAGACTGTGCGGCTATGACGTTATCCCGCAGATAAATAAAGAAAAGTTCCGACAGAAGTCCAGGAAGTCGCAGCTCTGCTGGAATTAAAGGAGAAAAATGTCGGAATTCGGCTGGAAAAATGTGAAATATTTGAGGAATGTAATGCCGTACAGAGAGTCAGCGTGATTCAGAGGCAAAGTGCAATAATCTGCTGAGTCAACGTCCACAATATAGTGTGTGGGGAAAAAGTCATGGTAATAACTGCAGTGTAAAATAGAAAAAAAAAGTTCAAACCATTTCAAATCTGAGCTAAAGTTGACAAACTTACCTGGGTGAAGTCGGCAGACAGGTACACTCACATCCGCTCTCTCCTCTCTTCTTTTTCTTCTGTTGCTTCTTATTTCTGCCCCCCTTTTTTTAAAAAAAAAATGTAAAAATGTATTCTTTATTTTATATTTGTATTTCTTTGTTTGTTTTCTGCTGCCTCGTCTCCTTGCGCCGAGTCGCTTGTTTGAATCGAGCCAGACAGAGAGAGGGAGAGAGAGAGAGAGAGAGGTGGGCAGGAATTTCAGGAATTAACCGTGGTATGACATGAAGCTTGGAAAAAGCCAGAGGAAAAAGACCAGGGCAGAGAAAGAAAAGGAGGGAGGGGGAGTGAAGGGGATGAGAGGGGAGGGTAAGGTGGGAACAGCAAGGAGGGAGAGAGAGGAGGGAAGGGGAGGCAGGTCTGACTGGTCAACACGCAATCACGAGAAGGAGGAGGAGATGGAGGAAGAGAAAGACTTCGACAGGAGAAACAATGTTTCGTTATCTTCGTTTACTTCAAGTTTACCCCTTATGTCTTTGTTTGATACGCCTCTAAGTTGCATTTGTCAATCTAGTCTTAAGATGGCTGTAAAGATATTTAATTGTATTGTACTGTATGCAAAAATTGTATTCATACTTTCATAAAACAAATGCACGGGAGGTACAGGGAGTTTGTGAGTCAGCTGGTATCTTGCAGTAAAAGTCTTTAAGTGTTTGTTTCTTTTAGTTTTTGTAAGTCAAAACACTACCGACAGGTTGTAGGTTGTGGGGTTGTTTACAAGAGGCACCTAGACCCGCTAGGTGGCAGTAATTCAAGTCAAGGGTTGTTTAAAAACATCTTAAATTCTGTGAAGAAGAAATAAGCCTTAATTGTTAGGAAAGTAAGTTTAGAGAAGACTAGTAACTGTTACTAGAAAGTATCTGTTTTTAGAGTCACCCTTGTTTGTTCAAATCTGCTTGTACATTTTTGTAATTTTTTCAAACTTTTTAACAGACTTGATTTTTTATTATTCAGGGAAACTTAATTAAACTTTTTTTTAATAATACAACCGCCCTGTGTAATGTGTTTTAAAACTAATATTATCTTGAGAAATGGGCAGATATTAAATCCAGGGACCAAAGAATTAAATGTAATATTTTGAACTTTGATGGTTTAACAAACAAAACAAAAACAAGCTGTATGACACATCCCTCTAGTGGTTATTCTGAGTATTGCATAGAAACGTACTCTGCTCAACAATATTATACTCCGTTGTTTGCCTTAATTTAATGCTGTGTGCTCTAAGGTTTTATGAAAGATATTTAAAAGTGATTTCGATTAATCGATCTGTTGAACTGCTCTGAACTGCTTTCGTCTCCTTTTAGAGAAATTACAC
This sequence comes from Cynoglossus semilaevis, assembly GCF_000523025.1. Lineage (NCBI taxonomy): Eukaryota > Metazoa > Chordata > Actinopteri > Pleuronectiformes > Cynoglossidae > Cynoglossus > Cynoglossus semilaevis. The sequence goes on from NC_024312.1 coordinate 13,971,803, forward strand.
TGAGCATTCAAAACGGAATTTGAAGTAAAATAAGAAATACTTGCTCCCACAAATTCATGTTAAAAGTCTTCTTTTGCTCACATCTTCTATATCGTCTCTTTCATAAAGAATATTATTGACACAATACATTAAACCAAACAACACTTTTTCTAATATAAAGTTGCTTTATTAACAAAATGTTAATGCATTCTCCATTACGTTTAAGGCAAATCAAGCTCCTTGTTGTTGTAAAATATTTGGGGATTTCTTAACAACCCTACAGCGAACATGAATCTTCAAATCTATCCACATCTTTAACTTCACATTATCTTGTGTTTCACTTCTTCATCTTTCTTTTGGCGCTTTTTTTAGGCAATAAAAGTGGTACATTTACCCAACAACCTAAAGTGGTCTACAGTCTGGACTAGACCCTGTTAAAAAAAGCCTATGAGAAACCAGGTTTTTTTTTTTTTTTTTTTGCAATGAGTAAGTTAAAAACATTGTTCAAAACAGATTTAATATGCCTAAAAAAGAATATAAATTAACCTCAAAGCCTCCTGTTGAAGAAGAAGTTGTAGTATTTTATAAACAATTCTATGGAAAATATTTGGAATGTAAAAGAAAGTACAAAGCTGTCTGCAGTGACGCTTCTCAGAGGTTTATATATGAAGTAAGGGGAGGGGAGTTTAGAGAACACTCTTCCTTTACACTGTGCTGTTCCATCCAGTAGTACACTGTGACACCGGAACACACTCTCTGTCGCTGTGAACAGCTCACAAAACCAGAAAAATGAGTGGATAAAGAACCTCAGAGCCAAATCCAGATTTTCTCACGTTGAAAAAACAGTGAGTCCAGTTCACTTCTAGAGCCCTTTCATTGTTCATTCTTAAGACATGTCTCCATCGTTGCGTCTTCCACATTCGGGGAGAATCCTTTCTTCTTCACTGCGTTTTTTTCTACATTTATCGATGACATCCTCAATCTGAGCATCTGATCATTTCTTGGATAGGAATTTCATCTTGTTTCCTGAAAGCAGCCAGAAATTAAATTTCACTTTTATTATTTAAAAAAAAAATTATTAAGGACTTCTCTAATTAAGGATGGACAGTAAATCTAACCTAGGCCCTTCAGGAATTTGTTGACTCCTCGTTGTTCGCTTCCAGGCAGTGAGTCCAAATACTCCTGTGCTCTCACCTCAAAGAGACCTGGAGAAAAACACAAACGGATAAATACCTTCAATTAATTTGAATATTTTGAAGGAGCCGTATTATGACAATTCTGAGGGAAAGTAAGTTTGCTATGTTTTGGACTGGTTTGTTTGTTTGTTTGGATTTTTAAAAATATAATGGTCATGGGTAAACCATATTCATTAACATTCAGATCAGATTAGGTCTCTGTACCTTTGAGGCCTTGTCTGCGCATCTCTCTCTCCTGTATGAAGCCAGTAAACATCTGGGTCTCCATGAACAGTTCCAGAAATCTTCTGAGACTCTTGGAAGTGACTGCTTTCCGGAAAGCATCACGCTGAAAGGATGAGGTAGTGGAGGAAGACGGACTGGTTAAGGTCGGGGAGGAGATGGACTCATCCTCCCGTTCTACTCCGCCCAAAAAGAGAGAGTAGTGACCTACAATCTCCACAAAGAAACGCACAAACGCCTCCGATACTACTGTGCTGAGGGAGCAGGAGTCTGGGAAGAGTTGGAGAACAAGAAGATGAAAATCAGACCAAGGAAGAACAAACGTGTCACTTTTGAAAATATTATTGTTACGAAAATAAAATGTTTCAGGGCGGTGGAAATTAACACGTTAATCATGTCAGTTATTTTTCGATGTTGAATCTGATTATACATTTTAACGCATTGTGACGACGTGCGCTAGTAGAACATGGAATGTTATTAGATGTACAGTGTTTCTGCAGAGGTGTGTGTAAAAAATAAGAACTAAGTCGTTATTATTTACACACACCTGGAGAGCTTAAAATAGCGTGTCATCCAGCGGAAGCTTTAACTTCCGGTTAGACGCGTCACACAGAGCGCAGGACCGTTAATTAGTCAACAGGTGACAGTCTGACTGACACGACACTGTCAAACGGATTGCGACGGATTCTTCACCGATGAATGTTGTTGAGGACTATGGTATCACCGAAGTTTTGAAAGCAACTTTTCTCTGCGCAAGTCACCGTTAGGATGCAGGGTAAGGACGAAGTAAATGTGCATGGTCGTTATATATTTCATATTATTTGAGATACACTTGTTGACATGTTATTGCTCTTTATTGATAATTCCAGGGTAACACATAACAACATGTGCGAAACACACACCTTGCAGCTGATTTTTGGTCTGTCCGGTCCAGCAACATATAGAAAAGGTTAGTTTTTGTCCCATTAAAGAATGATTAATCATAATAATCATAATATATTATATTCGTGGTTATCAATGATTAAACAACAGCTACCCCGTGATTAATATGATTATAGTTAATAATGTAACAAAGTAATAACAATAACTATAGTTTAATCGATTGACAGCCTTCACATTTATATAATGTATGTATGCACGTCATTTTTAAAAAATGTAATTGTATTAAAACATATATAAACGTGTAGGTCACCATTGAGTAGGTCTCCTTTGTCACAGGCCAGATCTCTCCTCTTTTCAAGCACATGCTCCAGAGCTGCCTGAAGCTTATGAGGAAGAATGGAGTCCTCATCATCGAGCTATGGAGGCAAAAATACACATGAAAATGCAGTCAACAAACTGCCGTGACCTGTTTTCACACAACATCTGCTAAAACTGCTTCAGACGTTATGGACTTAAATGATGAACCAGCTCCTGAACATATAGATACAGTTTCAGTGTCTGCGATTACTACTGCACTGTACCTGTCGCAGGAAGCGGCTGTTGCCGAGGTCGACCACCAGGACCTGAGGGAAGAATAAAGAGAGCAGACAGAGACTGATGTCATTTCCTGGAGCGGAAAAGATGCACTTTCTCCATAGGGAAAGTTAAAAGACACAACACAGAAGATAGTATATGATATAGGATTAGCAGTCAGGTGGAGCTTTAAGGAAAAGACTGTGCATTATGTGCTGATGATACACATTAACACAGTAAGATTGGAATTGTTAAAACCTCCCTGGATAAGAAAGCTAATACTGATTGTAACATTGGTCTTACTTCTTCAATAGGTAGCTCTTTGAGGCGTGGCAGGGAGCTGGAGAGGAGGCCGACGATGAACGGTGTCGGGGTGCAGACGATGTCCAACATGGAAGGTGGGAGCACAGGGATATACGTATGCTGCCAGGTGAATGGGTAGAGGAGAGCCACGACTGCATGACAACACTGGGACAAAGTGCTGCAAAAAAGAGAAAATTTAAAGGTAAAAAAAACCTTCATTATTCATTAAACTGATTAATTAAAGAGTCAAACAATGATGGTGGATTTCACTAACAGAATGACAAAATAGAACAGGCAGAGGCCTTTGTCTGACCCAGAATACCAAACGTAGACCTGCTGTGAAGCAACAGCGCCCCCTACTGTTTTATTTTTTAATAAAAAAAAACAATAAACGTGAGTCTGATGTCGTCCACAAGAGGGTACTGTAACATGCCCCTGAAAATGCCATCCTCTCACACGTCTGTATTTTTAGCTGTTGTTGAAAAGTTTACTACTGTGGCACTAAAAATCTTAAAGGTGAGTTTAATTTAACTGGGTCACTCGTAAAAACTACGCAAAGTTAACCCACGCTGCTAATAATCTCACACACGTGTGTGTCTGGCTTTAATCAAATCATTTTAAAATCCAACTGACACAGCCAAATTTCTGCTAGATGCTGGAGAATGTGCAGAGACTCGAATCTTTATTGATGCTGGTTCTTATTTTTCTATAAACAATGATATTTTGTTTATACAGGAAGAGGGTTAAATTACAATAATATTCTGGAATGTATTTAAACAGTATTTACCTGCCTGAACTTAAAGGTGGGTCAGGTGAACGTGTACACGTGGGTCAGGTTACATTAGAGTTTTCTGCTGAGTTGAACCAGCTGTACCACTACGGTTGTAATTTTTTTGTTAGGTAGTTGAGGAGACTGCACGGGTGTGATGACGTCTGTGTGCACATGTGTTAACTCCAGAGTCGGGCTCTCCAACTCCTTCTGTCTGACATCTATGACAGTTTTCCAAATTAGAAGTGATTGTTCCCCAGGCGACTGTAAAACACAAAAGCATTCTTTCCTCTCGCACACTTGGTTGGAATTCTCTTTTTTTTCTTGGCAACCTGAGATCTTTCCTCCAAATTGTTACTCCGACTTCATATCGTGATAACTCCTCAACATGTGATTTTTGAGTTTGCTCCATAACGATTTGTTGTTGAACCCTACCTGAGTTTGTCGGCGGTAAAGATAACCCTGCGCTCCAGCATCAGAGAGGCAAAAACCCGAAGGAGGAGACGCAGACTCAGTGAGGAGAAGAGACATTCAAAGTCTACATGTTCAAGACGGGAGTCTGAAGGTCGACACAGCTCGATGACCTTTAGGAAAATCAGATTTATATAGCAATACGTTAAGAAAAAACAAACAAACAAACAAACACAGACAGAGGATGACTTAGAAAAGTTCCTAACTTGAGTTAGATTTGTTTATTTTAGATTTGTAGTGTCTGGAAAGTTCCTTTTAAGGGTGATGCTTTTTTCAGTGACAGTTCCATCATCATGTTACCTCTGTCCCAGAGCCAGGTAGGAAGTTTTTGACAGTAATGGTCCTTCCTGGAGCAGGGAAAGGAGCTTCCATGATTCCTCTCATAAAAGGCTGCACCAGAGCAGGGGAAATAGCTCTCCTCTTCTCCACTTCATCCAAAATCTGCAAAAACAGAGAAGGAGTTTTTAAACTTGAACTATAAATATAGTAAGCACTTGTGTGCATACTCTAGCTGCCATGCTACAGTAAAGAGCAGTGATCTTTTTTGTACCCAGGACCGGTCGGCCGGCACCAGCCGTTACTGCAGACTTGTAGCACAGCATTACAGTTTCTAAATAAAACAACTTTTAGACTGTTATTATTCAAACTTTAGTAAAGTTTGACACCACTGCTCTAGAGGGACATATGGATTTCGTTGTTTCTAAAGTACTATTTCTGACAATCGAACCTGAGTTTAGCTTTAGACCCATTGCATGGATAACTAATCAATTTTAAAACTTCATTCAGACTGTGTTTGACCTTTAACCCCATGTCTGTATATTTAAAGCCTGAGCTGCATGGGAAAGTTTCAAAACAGCAATGTTTACATACATGGATTTGTATAGTACACAAACAGATCTTGTTCTCATTACAGGGGACATTTTAACTGCAGTAACCACATCTGCTGCATTTTACATGTGTCGCTGTAAAGAACCTACAACGCGGAAAAACACGGATGGTGCTGAGGGAGGGTGGAGCTCTGTGGGTGCTACCGCTGCTGCTCTGTACTTATTTAGTGGGTGCTGGATGTGTGTGTGCCTGTAATATATGGATTTCACAGCAATGTTATTTAACTTAATGATGGTTTTTAGATTCAAGTAAACATCTTGACCCTACGGGTGTGCAGATGTCACTGTGTTTACCTTGGAGAAGAGGTCAAAGCAGCCCAGGCGGCTGACGATGCAGTAGACTTCAGGCAGCCTCCGGCCTTTACCGCTGGGCTGTGAGCAGTGAGGAGGAAAAAGGTTAAAAACACAGAAGTGAGACATGTCTAAATACAAGCAAAGAAAAACGCAATATTATCATTAGTAAATTAGAAAGTACCAGAGCAGTTTCAATTAAAGGTCTCATTCAACCCCATCTAGTCTTTATTATAATTAAGTCAAAGAACACATACCAGTAGTCTCCGACAGTAGCCAAACCGCCTGCTGCCATCCTCACCGGTCAGGACAAATGAGAAGGTCTCACTGCGAAGGAAAAATCAACGAGAGAAGAGATAACTTTGTCAAGTTGAAAACAAGTTAGAGGTGAAAATTGAGTTTTGTAGAAAAAAAGTTTCTGGGAAAGTTTTGTTAGAAGCCTTGGTGTAGCAGAGAAGAAAAACACTTCAGGGGATGTTGGTAAAAATGGAAACAAATAACCTTATGTCAGCTCTTTCTGACAGGTATTCATTCACCATTAGTGACCTCTTTGGCAGTTATGTTTGCGTCACTCCACAGGTGTGTTTTTACTTCTAGATAATTATTACCCATCGCCATCAGTACACACTTCTCCTATTTTTGGAACAATGCAGACAGAAAAGTTTGTCTCAGTTTGGCATTAACAAAACCATTAGAGAACCAGCTGTGACACGTTAAACCTACAACTTTTTTGTTAATCATTTGTGTCACAATGTTTAACAATGGAGAGTGAGGTCACAAGGTCATTTCCAGGCTTAATGGAAAAAGCAAAAAAAACAACAAAAAAACAAGCTGAGTCTTGTCCACTTCAGATTTGTTTGGTGGCTGGACTGACTGACCTGGGGAAATTGTCGACAGGCGCCCAGTCTTTGGCGTCGGGAAAACAGAACTGAGGGATGACCTTCAGCTGGTCCTCAGTTTCCCGCATGAACTTAAAGCTCCTCTCAAGCTGAAAGAAAAATTGCGATAAAATAGAAGTGTTTTTGTGTCAATATTTAATTTTTATTATCTATAATAAATAATTATTTGTTAACTAGTGGGAAAAATTATTTCATCGTTTCTTTTGCCGTTACCTTTAGAGGAAACTGCTGTGTGACCTCTGGTAGGTACGGAACACCGACTTTGGTCTTGTGAAGTGCAACAACTATGAAATACTCAAAGAGCTTTCGCTCCTGCAGCTCCATCAGATCTCTCTCTAAAGTCCGGTACCGCCCAGTCTGCCTGAGCATGGACTGAACTGATACCAGGCGCTGGCTGTGAGCTGAGGGCAAAACATGAAGACATTGAACCACAGAACTACAGTCATAAAAGTGGACATGATGCACAGTAGTTTTCATTGCCCGTTCCCACCTTTTAGCTTCTCCTCTGTGTCACTCTCCGACTCACTGTTCTCATCGGTCACTACATCAAAGTGAGAGAAAATGAATGTGAGAAGACTGCAAGTAACAATCAGAGGAATCCTGGAGCTCACAGAGTCTGTACTCAAGGGCTTTGATATGATCCACTACCACGCAACACCACCTGCTCCTCTGACACACGGGTCAGGCGTCACTGACCCAAAAACTCACATGAACACGCATGATGAGAAATTACAGTGGTGTTGTCAGTTAGACATGTCGTCAGTATTGGCATTCTTACCTCGTCCTGAGCTGGACTCCGTGGACTGAGACACTCTCTTCATGCGCTTCTTCCCCCTCCGTGCCTCAAAGATGCCATTGATTTTCAGCACCATCTGGAGGCACAAATCGGTTATCACTCGATGCCTGACCCCAAATGAATCAAAGACATTACTTAAGGCACACTTTTTCCAGGAAATGTGTCAGAACTCTGTCTTGCCCAACCCCCAGATAGTAGTCTGTTTGGAGCAGCTCTGAACCTCACTGAGTCATAGCCTGGACTGTAAATAATGGAGAGAGCACAAGGGGGGGAGGCCTGAGAGAGGCCTTTCAGACACACATACCTTTGGAATTTTCCTCCTCCTGCGATTGTACGGGTCTCCTGAGAGGCAGGGGGTGTCATCAGGGCTGCTAGGTGTGGACGGGGGGCTGATGCGAGAAGGCGAGGAAACACCTGCGTCCCTGCCGGTTTTGCGCAGTTCCAGGAGCTTGAAACTCCGTCTTTCTGAGCTTTGTCTAAAGAAACCGGGTTTGGAGGAAAGCTGGAGGGAACAGGCAAAAAAGTCAGAAATAAAAATATATATGTATATTACACAAAATTACATATTATTCTGTTCTTAATAGACGTAGTTTCTGTCGTTGTGAGGTAGTGACTCGGTACCTTTGTTGGCGTGTCAGGCACAGGAGACGAGGACACAGATGAAATACATTTGCTCCCCAAACAGCTTCTCTCCAACTCTATATCTTCATATGGGTTCTCCTTGGATGGAGGATCTTCAGAAGAAGAAAAAAAAAACAGAATTTTTAGCTCGGTCAATAAATATCGTAGACTCTCGTGCAGACTCTTTTTTCTTATAAGTCATGTTTGTTTTGCCAGATGATGCCTAGTCCAGATGTGAGGAGAGCTACCAGAGGCAGAAGACCATGTACCCAGATCATATTTTACTACGATAGGACACTCGCACAGCTAAGGTTAAATGTAACTCCAGCCACTACTCCTCCCTGTAGATAGGAAGAGCACTGGTTTCATTTTCCAAAACCTCTGACCCATTCTGTCTCTGTCTTTTTGTCTGTATCTTTTCTCTGCTTTGTCAACCCATCCACCAGATGTGACCTGTAGGTGTAAAAAAAAAGGGACCTTCAGTTCCCTGCTCCCTCTTTCTTTGAGAAAAACAAGGGATCAGTGTACTGTTGTACCGCTGACTGATGAGACCCTGAGGCTGATCTGAGTGCAGATGTGAAGTCGCTGCTTTCTTTTTCTAATTTAACAATGTTGTATATGTTTACATTGATTGTTCGCTTTTTTCTTTTTCTAATTTAACAATGTATATGTTTACATTGATTGTTCGCTTAAAGTCTAACACTGTTATCTTTTCACGTTCGGTCGTTGATGATAGACTGTATACTCTACACAGTATAGAGACTGTGTCGTGATGATGGTTTTGTTCATAGCAGTAAACCAGGTTCCTATTGGAGCAGCTGTCAGACATAAATGATGACTAGTCCTATTCTCCACGGTGCTACTATTGTCTGTTTTCCTGTTATATATTTACATTGTTTTCTCAGTAAAAAAGGTTTTCTATAGCCATTGGCACCTCAGTTTTCTGGTTTCCCGTTTAATTATAAAAATCTATGAGCGACAATGAACAACGTAGCTTGCTCTGCGTCTCGACTTTGGCACTAAAACGGCAACGGAACAGAAGTAATTCAGATCCATTTATTACTGTCTGAACATTTTTTATATCTCTGCATTACAGAGATGAGTTACTTCACCCACGGGACAGTGCAGTGTCAACTGAGAAACAGCTTGGTATTTTCAGAACAATACCACTGTATAAAAAATGCCGGACCTATAAAAGAACCCAAAATAAGCTGTGGCATCGGTCAAACATATTTAAACATGATTTAAATTACCGGTGAACAGGACTGATACACCAGACACATCCGTACATGAAACCCATAAAAGACATGCTTACTCTGTTGCCTGTGAAATACTGTTCCTTGGATTCACACTGCCATGACTGTTGGTTATGAATTTAATCAAGGTCTAGGTGGGGTTGGCACAACACATCAGACAATAAGTCAGGACCTAGTCAGATCTCTGCATATATTGCAGCAGCGTGGTTCTAAATGAGACGTGGAGCAGTAAAAACAGTAAGGACAGCTTGCCCTCCTCATCCCCCTGGTTACTGAACTCTAGGCCACACTCATATGAGCTGTAGAGGTCACGCAGTGTATGAGAGCACTAAATCACTTCAGTTAGGACTGGTACTTGTCTTGAAGGTTTTTTTTTTTTTTTGCATTTATTACCCAGCTTACAGCATAGAAAGCTCATATTTACCTATTATGTCCTCATAGACATTCTCTTCTGATAAAGTGCGTGTTAGACCCAGTCTGGACTGAGCATACCAGTCCACTCTGCAGCCTTCTGTGGACGACTGAAGCAGATCCTCAAATTCATAGGACTTCCTGGTTGAGGGAGCAGCACAGACATGTGAACAGTCACTCATATGATTTAAAGGCAGGAAGAAAAAAATAAGAATGATCACCAGTTTGGTAGAACACATATTTGGTTTGTGTTGCGTCAAGGAAATAGATGTTGTCTTTTTTATTTGAAACATCTTGAATTATCATTTCAATTCCTTGGGCAAAGCACTGTTGAACCACATACTGATTGACTGTACTATATTTGCTTGGTGTTTTGCTTGGCACTTCAGATATGTGTAATCAAATGAGCTGAATCTATTTTACTATTACAACCCTTACACTAACAGAGATGTCAAACAACATTTGGTAAAAAAAACAAAAAACTTCATAATAAACTCGCAGCTGCTCACAGACAGAAAGACAAATTGACACTTTTGCAGAATAAGGTTTCCACATATGGTAGGGAATGCATCAAATCCAAGACCACTCCAAACAAGAATTCTGACCACTGGAAAAAGTGAACAAAAGATGTAGTCCAAAACTGCAGTGTTTAAATTTTTTGGTTTCCCAGCAGACCCTTGGTCTCTTTGATTGTAACCATCTGATTTCAAGCACTGCTCAAAAGGAGCCTTGAAAATTCCAACATATTAATTACTCAGAGCAGAAAAAGAAAAAGATTCTGGCTCTCGTTTCTGTCAGATGAGTAGTGCATGTCTTATGCCTGTTCTTTCTTTCTCAGTCATGTTAAGCAGAAGAGGGATGACCTTGTTGATTATGTGCAGTTTTCAAACCTAACCAATGGGATCCTGCTGTAAGATATTTCGAAACAGGATGATGTCATTGGAAGTTTTAATTTACAGCAGATGGAGGAGATACAGTACTGTTTAATGCTTGGCTGGTCGCGGAGAAAGGCAGCGCAGAGAATATGTCTCAAAACTGTGACTGTAGGAGATTATTCCACATTTAGACGGCATCAGATGTAGAATTAATTGCTAATGCCACCAAATTTACAATTACTAGCCAGAAACAACCTCAAATGGAATTTCTAAAAATATGTTTAAAACATATTAACAGCAAACACTGTAACACTAAGATGAAGCTCTGATAAACAGATTATTTTCTAAATACAGATGAATATGTGTTTGTGGAGCCATTTCTATAGTTTCCCTAGGTGGCGCTGTGGGGATGTTGGAAGTGAAATTTAAAGGGTTCAGGGATGGTGCACAAGAGGTCATTTGTTTTTGACTGCAGACTGGCAGCAAGTTGAGTTCTTGGCTGGACATTTGTATTTTAAAATTAATAATCTGTTGAGCATAACCAAAGCAAATTTGCAGACTTATTCCTTGTTGTTTGCAAGTTCAGGGAGGGACAGAGCAACTACGTGTGAATGTGATGTTCCCTCCTCTGTTGAAAATGTAACTACTACATACTGTATACATGTGTCATCTATAAGAAACACTCTACTACTGTGAATAATTTTCAAACTCCGACCTGTTATTGTTGTCCCGGGCTCTGTCGGCCCATGGCCTCCTGCAAACTCCAGGTGGCGGACATGTGGGTAAAGGTGGTGGGGGAACAGTGGGCAAAGGAGGTAAGTTCCTTTTTCCTTTCCCAAAGCCAAGCCCTGACACAGGGGTCATGGGTGGTGTGTGGTGCTGGAAGGTTCTTTGGGGTTTAGGTAGAGGGTTTATAGAAGGAGCACCTGGCTCACTATATACATTCTCAGAATCCCCGTCCCTCGTCCTCCTTGACCTGCCTGGCCGACCATTATCAAAAGTTCCAAAAATGGGCTCGTTGGCCTTCTTCTCCAATTCTTCCAGCTCCTCTTTTGAAGGAGGGCAGAAGTAATTCCCTGGAAATGCCAGTGACGGTCTGTCAGGAACCTCTTTGGTTGCCTTCTCCAGTTTTTTCACATGAGTTAAAACTGTTTTTTTTTCTAACGATTGTTCTGCTGCCTTAGAAGCTCGAAATCCTCTCTCTTGAGTCACTTCTTTGTTTGTTGGTCCTTCTGGGGATTTAGGCCTTGACTCAGACAGCTTTCCAGAATTCTCCTTCCCCGAGTCTTGTCTGTCCCAGCTAACAAATCGCTTGTTGTCCGTCCTTGGGACGTCCAAGACTTGAGAGTCCTTTTTCCTTACTGTCTCAAATTCCTTTTGTGGGGCGCTCAGTGAAATCATCCCAGAAGAGGGCAGTTGATCGGGCTCCTTTTTGCCCTCCCATTGTGAGATCTTGTCCCGGATGCTGGCAGTCTTAACTGCTGATGAGGTCTTGTTGTGGTTTAGTTTACCACAAAGTCCGTTCTCCATGTTGGTGGTCTTTGATTCAGTGGTGGCAGCTCTTCTGTGGGCCAACATGGTGAAAGGAGGACCTGGGCTGTCGTGAAGGCTGATCAGGGGTGAGAGAGGACACTTGGAAGGCCCTCTTTTGTTTTTGTCCCCTGATGACCCACACACCTCTTGCGGCTGGGGCACCACAGATGAGGGAGCCTCCCCAACCTTCAAGCCACAGCACTGGAGCCTACAGCAAAAAGAAAACATTAATACATTAATATGTATTATATAATAAGTTCATATAGTAGCGAAAATATAAGAATTATTAGAACTCTTGCCCACATGACAGAAATACATGACAAAGACAGCAATAGAGCAATACAATTTCTTGAAAATTCCTCATGTTTTTATTGCAACATTGATGTCATGTCCTGCCCTGTAGAACCAAATTTGCAGTCACATTACTGCATATAAGTTTGGCTCTTAAGAGCGGTAATAATCGTCCCTAAGCTCAGCGGTTTCAAACCCTAGCCCAGTAAGCCGGCTGGTAAATGAAAACCATATTTAATTGTGGCTGTAGCGTGGTTATTATTGGCTTCACAAATTTGTGAGGGAAAAATATCAACGCTATGTGTCTGTTACCCAGCCAGCATAAAAGTAGGATATGACCTTCAAACTGAGAAATGTCATTACAACAGCGTAGCATCATGCTCATCAAAAGACTGTGATAATTGGCCACACAATGTGAGTGTTAAGAATTACGTCCAGATTGAGTGTTTATGGAGTAAACAGAATTCTTTTTAACAGCGTTCAAACATCTGTTTGTGTTTCTGTGCTCACTGTGGCTCACTACTTTAAGATTAAGGTTGTGACATTTTGAACTCCTGCTTTTGGGGTCAAAGTTTACAACCTGCACACAGAGCAGGGAGGAGAAAGAAAAGGCTTAGGATGAGGACAGATACCAGATACAAGACATTCATCTTTTTTATATCTGACCTACAAACGTCTGCTCTGCACCATGGTATCAAACTACTGTATTTAAAACAATTAGAGGAAATCCAGCCTTGCTTATTGACTTATGACATTGACATAGTTAGTGACATTGGTGGACAATAAAATACCAGTAGTCATGCAATTTTACGGAAATCCCAAAGATATATTGCTGACTCAAGCTTCCTTCAAACTTGAAAAAAGAAAAAAAATAAGGTTAATATTATCACTGACAAGGGAAGAGAAGAACAAGCTGCTTGAATTCTCCAACAGGTTTCCCTTCTCCCTTCCCTTCCTCCATGTGTTATTGTTTATTACACATTAAGCAAATAAAAAGAGGAGACTAAATTAAATGAAGTGCTGGTGTAAACTGTTAAATTACTGTCTGTGTTTCCCAACAAATAAACAATAAAGCATTATGAGCACAGACAATATAAAAATCCTTGTTATTTTAAGAAAAAAAATTACGATTACGCACATTAGAACACTTTGAGGTGTTTAGGCTTAATATTTTGCGTTTTAATATGACCAAAGTATCATTACTAGTGCAATGCAATACAAGCAATTTACAGTTTTTCCAGATACAAAGGTCCAAAAATTATACTGGTGAGGGGGACTCTAGGCTTCAGACCAAAGATCTGATCTGGATTTTTATAATACCTATTTGTATAAAAAGTGAAATCACGGTCTTTACCTACCCGTTGACTGATTGGTAGATGCAGTTGTCAGTGGTTGTACAGAGCAGCAGGGCCCTTCCTCCAGTCATGGTGCTAGCAGCTGGCATCCTGGAAAGAAGGAAATTAAGTGTTTGTGAATGGACTGTGCGCCCCGCGTAAATTGGGAGATTGTCATTTTGTTTTTATATTTTTCTTTAAACAAATGACTCAATACACAAAAATATTCAAGGATATGAAAACCTTTCAAATGAGAACCAGATCAACAGAAGAGATGTGTTGCAGGAACTTCTTTGGGAAAACTTTTTTTTCCCAAAGAAGTGGGATTATAAAACACCGAAGAACTCACATCTGATTTCTTTGAAAAACTAGATCTAAACCGAGCTGTAGCAAAGAAGCCTCTGCTGGTGCAGGGCCTGCCCACAAAATTCCAGTCTCCACTTGACTAGTAATTGAAGGACTGAGCTGAAAACTCAGCTCTAAGAACGGGATGGCCAGTTGGCACAAACAGGCATTACAGCACGTTCCATCAATGAGAAGATATTGTTCTTTATAACACGTTACTATAAACTCGAACTCAAAGATTCCTTTATACTACAGGATTTATCATCTACCTACTGACAGCAAGGCTGCCAGGGCTGCAGCAAGAATCCAACCTAGTCTAGATTCAAACCCACAACCCCAAATGGGTAGATACTGTACTACTGCTCCTACTAATCCACAACCACTCAGAGGTGACATTATTAAAAAGAAAGTTATGTGTTAGTTACGAGATTTTCTTTCATCATTTACCAAAACCATAGTAGCCCTAATGTTACACACATTTTATTATAATAGCGCCCCCTACAGCCTACAACCATTCCCTAATCTCAAACCCCGACTCTCCGTGCTTTAGATTTTAAATTACACCACTTTCCAATGTCGAGTTTTTTAGTCATTGCCATCTAACTATGTAGAGAATGTGAGTGAAATCTGCTAAATTCCGCAAATTTCTGTTCCAACTGGCTGAAAAGCAAGTCACCGAAAAAGCCACAATTAAGTTAGATTACGTGAAAAGCCTCTTCCTGAGCTAACAACATAATTGTCCCTCTGGGAGCAGTGTTTGGGAGTGATGCTGCGTCTGGGCTTGTGTGTTTTTCTCATCCACTATAAAAGAAAAACAACATCAGGGTGAAAGGCAAAGTAGACCACAAGCAATGTGGTCAATAGGATTCTTTTTTCTTTTCTACCACTGTTGCTCATAGCTCAACCTACAGACGATCATTCCTTGCCCCCCCCCCCCCCCCCCCCGCCGGCTCTTGCAAACATATGCTAATAGGTAGCAGTGCTAGCTTCACCGCCGCAATTCAGAGTCACATTTAAAGTTGGGCTTGAAATAATTACCTCCT
>NC_024312.1:13986804-14030236 GCF_000523025.1 Cynoglossus semilaevis
CCCCCCCCCCCCCCCCCTCCATGAGTCCAAGGTCTAGCCCCCCTAGAGAGAGGAGAATGGAGGAGGAGGAGGTCTGTTTGCGTCAGCCATCCACTAGCTTGGAGGCTCAAATTATTTTCAGCTGTGAGCCAAGCAGAGGTCACATGTTTGAGGGGAAACATCAACTGATTTTTTCCCCCTTTCTCTCCCTCTTGATTCCTTCCCTCTTACTAAAGAGCAAAACACAAATGAAGACCAGAAACCTTGCAACAAAAGATGGGTGAGGAATTGGGTGAGAGCCTCTGTAAAGAATGTATGGAGGGCCTCCTTGTTTTACAGTTAAAATGTTGGCTGTGGTGTTTTATATCACAGAGTTTGAGGACAGATGGGAGAAAGGGGGGAGGGGGACGTGCCTTGTCACAACTAAAGAGTATAGGATACTGCGAGGAATACGATATACATAGTTGCACTGTGAAGCTGCGGATACTTCACTATTTAGAAGCCCAAGGCCAAAACTCAGAATTTGGTAAACCCTAAAAGGGCAGTTTGGTTCTAACATGATTCTGACTTTGAACATGTAGGTCAGTACTCTGGAGAACCGGACATCTAGCGCCATTGTCTTCACAGGGATTCCAGTTCTACAGTGTTCAGTCACTGAAGAAACTCTATTCAGGAGCAGCAAAGGCTTTGTCTCCTACAGCCACTGGCCACCATTGTTAACCCTAACCCCCAGTGCAAGGTGGTCACCATAACAATAGAAGAAGGGCTGAGGGAGGCCATCTGTTGAGGCCAATAAAAACATCACGGGAAACGGCAACCCTAAAGACCCCTGCCTGGCCAGACCCTCGTATAGGCCTTAGGCCTGTGACAGGCCATGCATGCCGCAGCAGAGGAACTGATACGGTTGATGAGTGCATGTGTGGATGAAAGATGGATGAAGGGTTTCATTTATTTTATGATAAGTGAAACGTCAGTTTCAGGGAATACTTTGTACTACTGCAGTACATCTACGGTGCAAGTGACGTTTCAACGTAATTCAGAATACTAGCATCTAGTTCGCCCTTGAGGTTGCACTGTTTATGTTTCTTCAAACAATGACTACACTCTTGGGCAACACATTACACATGATGTAATGTCATTACTGCAGCAGAACAGAACAGGGGTCAGAGTTGCATTGTGCTGTGTTTAAATGTCAGAGTTGCCACAAATAAATAAGTTCAAGTGTGAGAACTTTCCGAGTTGTTGTCAGGCAGTTTCCATAGACAGTCTGATTAAAGCCGATGCGCCTCCTCTGTGAAGGAACTTTGTGTAAACCTGCGCCTTTTTGGTGACATTGGTTAATGTCATAGGTGGTAGAACACAAAGAGTCACACAGAGAATGCTTGTGATTGGTTTTCAATCCCGATGTGTGCAGGCCTTTACTGGCAAATCAGGCAGAATAAAAGTTTGGATGTTGGATGTAACATAAGGCGGTGGCACAGTTGCACCACAATGGTTATTTTCCCCAAACATGTCGACCTCCATGAATCTGATCAGCTAGAAATTTGATTTCAAACAGTGCACCGTGATGCTTCATGTCGTCTTGTGTTTCAGAAGGACTTATCAGCCAAGATGAGTGCTGTGGGAGTTACATTGGCTTTATCACATGGAGTGCAGACGTTGCTGTCAGTGTTTTCAACTTTATCAGAGCTCCAGCATTTGAGTCGCTGTCAGTGAGCTGTTGTTTGGCCGCTCCAGTGCTCAGAAGGCCTGCCCCTCTCAGACAGCTGCTTCTCATAAAAAAATCAGCCTCCCCTCCATCCCTCCATCCCTCTGTCCCTCCATCCCTCCGTCCAGCTCCACTAAAACAACTCGAGTCATGACATCACCGCTCCTCGCTTGTTCTTACTCAGACTACTCCGTTTTTACTATGGCATTTCAGAATACCTAATAAGGGTAAGTAAAGTTACAGCCTCCCCTCCATCCCTCTGTCCCTCCATCCCTAGCCTCCCCTCCATCCCTCCATCCCTCTGTCCCTCCATCCCTCCGTCCAGCTCCACTAAAACAACTCGAGTCATGACATCACCGCTCCTCGCTTGTTCTTACTCAGACTACTCCGTTTTTACTATGGCATTTCAGAATACCTAATAAGGGTAAGTAAAGTTACTAACAACCCACGCTGCATTTCATGTGAGTAAAATGGACAAATTAACCAAATAATTCAGCAGCTGAACTACTTTGTCATACTTTCAGTTGGGTTTTACGTAAAAACTAAGACAAAGAAAGTAGTGAATCTCAGTGGGGGAAAAAACAGTAAACAAGATGTGTCGTGCATGTACCACAACCATGGCTTTAATCACTTGAATGCATCGCAGCTCAATAAGGCATTTATTTCTCATAGGTTTATGATTCTGACCTTTTTTTGGGTCAAAGAATTATAAAGATTGGCGGTGGTGAGTAGGATCGATCCTGTCTTTTATTACTTTGTGCTTTCCTTGACAGTTTTCCCTCGACTGATGCAAAGAAGTGAATTATGCAGCCAGATCTGCTGTGAAGTTCTTCAGCACCAGGGGATTTCACAGAAGGCAACGTGCCTTGACTGGGGTTAGGTTTTGGAGACATGTTTGCTTGAATCCCAATGAAGTAGGAAAGGAAAGCTGGATGGTATAGGTCAGGATGTATGGAGAGGAGGAGGGAAAAAGTGGGCTGGGCAAATAAACAATGGAATTTTATCAGGGCTCAGCAGTCTCCTCTTTTTTTCTCCCTGTTTCTGGGTCCTGTTCAGGGCCCCCGCTGCTTTCCCAAGCTGATTTCATAGCAAGGCCTTGGACGTGAGCCAGAGAGGACAGCTTCACAAGAGTGTGTGCCAGCATCTGTGTGTGTATTTACTACGGAAATGTGATTGACACCAATGTAGTGAGCAACTTATTTACTATCAGTGGGTTGAGAAGCTATTTTAGTCTTTCAAATATATATTGACTTCTAACTTCTAACTCACCACACACTAACAAACACACTCCGACCTTCGGTTTGTCGTTTTTCACCTCTGCAAATTTTCTCCCGGTCTATTGTTTGTGAGAAGAGGATGGATACGAGACGGCATTGAAATTGTGCAACGGGAACAGAAGAAGAAATAATGCAAACAATCAATTTCCACCATTTATTTTTTCTTTTCTTGTCAGGATTATTAGTCAAGTTTATATATAGTTCTGCCGTCCATTGTTATATTTCTAGGGCCACACATAGAGACACTTCTTGTTCTTATAATTGTCATTTACAGCCAGACATTTGACGGCCCGGGTGTCTACATACTATCCAACTGGGACGTGCAAGAACAGACCACATTTTTAATCTAGAAACAAATTTGAATTATAAAAAGGGGCCGCAGAGAAAAACCAGTGTGTAATTACATTGCACAATAAGAACCCATAAATAAGAGGGCTTATTATGTACTGGAAGAATAGTTGCTCTCTGAGTCTGTGTGCATGTCCAGGATGTGTGATGTGACTGACTGAGGAACTATGGGTGTCCTCCGCTGCCTGAAATGAAGTCATCAGACTTTTGCACAGTAACTTGGGAATTCACCCTTTGCTGTGCTACTCCGAGTCCACGCTTGGATTAATGTGACAGTTCTGATTACACCACAAGGTCAAAGTCACAGGAAAGGGACGGGGAAAACTACATTCACACTCAGCAAAATCTTCCTAAAAGGCCTCCTTACTTTTAACCACCTGTCAAAATGTACAAATGACCACCCTGGAACAGTTTAACCACAGGCTTTTAATGGGGGAGGTCTCATTTTCCCTCTTGAGTTTGTGGCTTCCTATTCCACGTTCCAGTGACTGCAAATGGTCCAGCTTCAAAGTAATAAAGCATTTTACATGTCAACATAATCCCAAATACAAATTAAGAGCCACGGGCCGCTAAAGGGAGCTAATTGTCTACAATAAAAAGGTTAAAAGCTAATGTAATAGACCAAGTTAGTGAGATAGTATGCATCTATTTTTACACCGACTTAAGTCGAAGTCACTTCTTACCAAAAATCCCTTAATGATGATGATAAATCTTTGTTTGTATGTTAGGGAGCTACTTTGAAGGAAAAGCAAGCAAACAAACCTCTCCCTGCCCCTCCATCTGGGAAACGGTGTCACGTTTCCTTGTCTTGCAGAGGTGGAGCATCTGTCCTCCCCTTCTCTCCTAGAGACATGTCATGTCTTCTACACCAACATTAAGCTACCGTCAGCAGAGCTCCTGACTCATCTGCAGCCTGGTCTCAATTATCCCCCTGGCTTACCAGCGTGAGGGTTCATGCCAAGTCTTCCGAGAAAACCTGCTTTTAAAGAACTCTCACTTTGGCTTACAGTCGATCACCTCATCCAACATCACATCTGCCAAGTCCAACACTGAAGTAGAAACATCCAGCCTGACTCCAGCCAACCCTGAAAGATTAGGTGTAACTAGAGGCCTCAATATTCACCCAACAGCACTGGATGCCACATACAGTAAGACTGAACCTGCTTCAACAGTATATTCAAACATACAGGACTTCTACTACTACTGTACTGTCCAAACCTTTGATTTGTTGCAGTGCAACACTGTGTGTTTGGGCTACATACTCAGTCGCCTTTTCCCAATTATTTTGGGGAGATACTATGTAAAGTATTATTGTTTATAGATCTACACTACAGAAGAGCAGTGGTTCCCAAACTTTTTTGGCCTCTGACTCCATCTTGACATCACAATTTTCTGGCGAGCGCAGAGACATTTTAGTAGCTGTCACTTGTGCAGTCATAGGATCGCAGCCATTAATCAAGACGCACCAGCTCAGATATTTTAAGCATAAAATAAGGTTGCCATGGAGCTTTATGAAACCTGAATGAACACTATTACATTTAGAAGTCTTAAACCAATTTTAAAGCTTATAATAAAAAAGCTGTTGTGTTATTTAAAGAATAAGTGAAAATTACCAGTTTTTTCCACATCTCTTTCATATTGTGTAGTGGTAGTTTTAAGCCTTGAAAATATTTGATATTGCTCATTTAAAGTATGAAAGACACATTTAAGGGATCGTCTGTCACAGGGTATGATCAGAACTAATTGGACTACAGCTGTGGGGACCCTTGATAAAGAGAAAACTAGAAAAGGAAATACTATAAAGAGTTGTCTTAAATACATTCTAGGATGGTCTGTATTCATGAGCACAGCTCCCTTAACAGGCATTTCAACGGCTAGGTTTCTGCATTTCAAACTTTTGTTTGGTTTTTGCTGCCATTCAAGCTAACATAGACACCACTGGAACCACAACAGCCAGAAGTTCTGCTTCATTATATTCTTATAAACCAGACAACTAAACACCATGGTCTCATTTGACAGAGCTGAGGCCTTGGATGTACCTGCAGTTAATCCACTGTGGTTTCCGTCTACATAAATCATCACTGACACAGTAAATAAGGCTATAGAAAGCTTGCCAGAAAAAAAGTCATAAACTCTTCCTTTAAAAATCAGCCTTGCTTTTTGAGAGTGTGTGCAGTGATGAAACCAAATAGATCCCACAAAAGCCTGAGGTCAGACAAAAAAGTGCGCAATCAACTTCTGTCCTTAAGCAACAGTGGAAATAAATGGAAGTTACAGACAAGTTAGGAAATGTCAGTGAATGCACCATTTTTCCAAGCGATAATAGCGCTCCCCGGGGTCGGGCAGTTATCTGATATTTCTCTGTGCTGACACTTTACGTGGGATTTTCTACCATAATGCAAAACCTTCTTCACTAAACACAGACACAGACGCAGTGATTGTGCTGCGTTGAATGGAACTGGGAGTGGATATTTTCAACAATAACCTTGTGATCGCTAACATACTTCTGTGGGCCCCAGATCAAATTTCTCTTCCAAGCCGCGGTCTCTTAGTTCAACTTTAATTCTTAAACACTCTCTCCGCCCATTCCCTGTCTCCACCTACTCAATTTAAGGGTTCTGTGCAGTGATTCTCACTAGAACACTCCTATTCCATCAAACCCTGTTCTGGTTCTCTCTAAGCCTGCAGAGGAACACAGTTTTATTATTCATCAATCCCCACAGGAGCCAGGCGAGGCGAGAGCTTGGGAAAGTTCTCTTCCGGAGTATAAACTCCCCAGTCTAGGTCACAGCTGACTTTTCTGACCTACACACACCCTGTGACCAACAACTGTAAACCTGAGCCAAGAAAACCAGTAGATGGAGGAAAAACCAGTGTAACTGACCTGTACTTTAACTCAAGCAAGCTAAAGAAAACTGTTCCAAAAGATTTCAGAACTAACTGAGGTGGAATATGTTTTCTAGAGATGAAACAATAGTTAACAGATTGTAGTTTGTAGATTGAATTGGGTTTGACTGCAGTACTCCATCTTATGCTCTTTCATCTTCTTTATATATATTTATTATGTTACATACATATATTTTGATGTATTTACAGTAAGCTTGAATCTCATTCTGACTTGAAGTGGTTGAAGGTTAAATATTTGATTTAAAAATGTTGCACAAACATGCATGTAGCTCCTTTTTGTCCCCTCCAGGGGCCATCTACCTACAACACACCTCAAGAAAATATGAAATACTTAAACCGATTTCAAATTCTTATATATATGGTATTGTCTATAAAATCATTTACTAATTTAATTACAATAGAAAGGGAAAGGGCCTATTGTTGCAAATGAACGCACCATTATACACTCCTAGTGTCATTAAGTAAATATAAGAAGTAAAAAGCTTTATTTTCTTATGTTGGAATTATCTTGGTATTTTCTTGGGATTAGGTATTCATATAAATATGGAAAAAAGAACGAAACATCTTTGCATTTTACTGTGAATCATTGAATCCCTTAAATGACAGGTGAATGGCATTCTTGTCATTCTTTAGAAAAGATTAGATAAGAGGCCATGACAAGACAAGGTAAACTGAGTAGAGAGGATAAGAGAGAGGAGGGGGAGGAGATGGAAGAAGAAGAAAGAAAAGGGGACAAGAGTGGAAAAAGGAAGAGGAAATGAGTGGAGAAGAGAGAAGAGGACACATTCTGTTGATTGTAACTGGAGCAACACTATGCTAATAATTTAGCATAATAATAATAACTATAACTATAACTTAAATAATAACTATTTAATTTGTCTCATCAGCTCCTTAAAAAAAGAAAACTCTTCTGAATAAATATATTTGAAAACTAAGAATATTCAAAGCCCTGGTCAACAAATCCATGCCGTTGGCTAATTGGTCCAGTTCTCTGAAGTTGAAGTGTATTTGCCTCTATTTCTCTACAAACACTTCAAAACCACACAACAGGAGAAGGATTCCACATATGTAAATGTTCTACTCGAAAAGAGTCACAGCAGCCATGTCACCATCTGATTTCCTTGTCAATGCAACTAAGACACTTAAAAAAGAGCAACAGCTTGGAGGCAACTGACAGTTTGAGAACATTTGTGATGAATTATTATGGATCAGTAAAAAAAAACAACATGACCTGCAGCCAACTCATTATCCAGTGTAATGGAATGCATTATCCTTGCATGCATGTGTAATTATTTCACTCTTACAAGCATAGGGTCAAGCGTGTCAACGATGGTATGTAGAACTATCCTAGTGTGTGCATACGGAAGACAGCGAGAGAGAGAGACACAGAGAGAGACACAGAGAGACAGACAGGGGGAGTGAGCCAGATTTTGTGCGTTTCGTCATATCAAAGGAAATTCTTTCACCGTCACCACAGGACACATTTTTTTCCTGTATGTCACCAAGGTAACAACGGCAGCTTGAAGCTAAGGCAACAGATTGGATCAATGGGGCCTTTAAGGTTTAGGTTGCCTGGTAGAATGCCTGTCAAAAGCCAGTTCCTGTAAAAGGAGGGGGCGACAGCCTGTAACCTCCAAAGGCCCTGCTGTCACTTTTTGTGCCAGAAAGAATTGAGAGGACAGATGTTTCTGGAGACTCAGTAAACACACTTTAATCACCAAAGTGAAGCCTGCTTCTGCTGCAGAGTATCACAAAATTGTGGGTCCTGATCTAAAAGCTGGTTACGGCTAAGCTAATGACTGAGGGGCAGGGGAAGAGGGAGGGTAATTTTGGGTTCATTTGGTAGAAAAGCACCTCCAGACTTTCAAGAGTCCGGGCAGAGCTGGTTTCTCTAGAAACCTTGAAATCAAAGTGTGCTGCTCTTCAGATGCTGCTGCTCTTCATCATCAAGAAAATGATGCATCCAACTTGAAGGCAACTGAAATTTTGCGTAACCACACTATAAACACAATAATGCAAACCTGCATCGACACATGAGGAAAATGTGGCAGCAGTGTGTCTGATGCCTGGCTCACTGGGAGAAGTTGCAACATTTCAACACATTTGTCATGTAGGACATTTATTATTTTTATTTTTTCTAATATAACACCCAGACATTCCTGTTGCTGAATAACAGATGCAATAGGACTTTATTGGATTTTGAAAATGTATAGAGATTATCACTTGTCTTGTACCAGTTTCAGTGCTGCAACTGTGGCAATAAATGTTGCTATAACACAGCTGTTAAAATGGACCTTAAGCTCCAGTTATTTGCTTGGATTTCCATGGGAAATCAAAAAATGTACTTTCAAAAATTTGCAGGGAAGGCTAAAAATCTAACTTGGTGCACATCGTGGTTAACTGCAGTCATGCAGGCAGACAGTTATGTAGTCTGTGCAACTAACTCAAAATGTAAACAACGGGCACACACACACACACACACACACAGACAGGAGCCTGCTTATTACAACCTTGCTGACTAGCAGAC
This sequence comes from Cynoglossus semilaevis, assembly GCF_000523025.1. Taxonomy (NCBI): domain Eukaryota; kingdom Metazoa; phylum Chordata; class Actinopteri; order Pleuronectiformes; family Cynoglossidae; genus Cynoglossus; species Cynoglossus semilaevis. The sequence goes on from NC_024312.1 coordinate 13,995,551, forward strand.
ACTCAGTCCCTCCTTCTTTATCTCTCCTAATCTCCAGCTCCATAAACCTCTCCTCAGAGCCGACCTAAGAGCCAGACAGTTTTAATTCAGTAAACCTTTTACTCCAGTCCTTATTAAATGGGACATGAGGTGCACACAAATGGAAGCCAGTGAGGAAGAATGCTGATTTGTTTCCTATAAAAATGCCCAGGGACCTGCGTGAGCTGTTTGTTTATGCAGTGGTTATAATGGAACGGCTCTGTGAGTCTGACAGTTCACAAAGACACCGTGATTTAGTCTCTATCAGGTCTGACCCCCTGTTATACAGACCTTCCTCTGAGGCTCTGCTGGAAACACAAAGTACAGTAACACAATTCAAACCAGCAGCACAGCATGACATGAGGTGTGTGGATATAAAATATTCTTAATAATTCACCAGATGCCTAAAGTGAAGCTGCTGCCTGCAGAATATGTTTCCTTCACGTTTCTCTTCAGTGTGAAAAGTTCTTTCATCTCCATCTTCATCTGCATCTTTCTGTAACTTCTACACTTACTTTGATTGAATCTCTTTAGGCACTTTTGCATGCATTTGTTGTAACACTTTTTGGACAAATAATTATGGAGCAGAGGAGTCTCTTGTGGGCAGTAGAAGTGGATATGGTGCGTAAAGATAGAGACTAAATACACAGCCAAGCTTATATGAAGCTAAGGTGCTTTAGAAGATAACGCAGCTCAGCATGGACGGGTGGGGGCGCAGGAGGGGGACACTTCATGAGATTTACTTTTTCCAGAATGAATTATCTGCTGATAAAATGTATTCAGACAGCAAAAAAAAAAAAACACTTAATCAAAAGAAGCTCAGGAGAAAACACACGCAGACACACACAGACACAAGAGGGGAGTCTCTCTCTTTACCTTTCTGAGCTTGGTGAGCCCTGATGAAGTGCTCCTGAAGTGCTTTTTCATTTTGTGTAACCTGACTCCACAGAAGAAGATAGCATCCACTGGCATGGTTCCTTTCCTTCTTCCTATATCTCTCTCTTTCTATTCTGCTTTCTTTTTTTTCACAGCCTTATTCCAGCTCCAACTTCACCTACTGTCTCCCTCAGCATAGTCCCTGCCGGTGAACACAAAGAGAGACACGGACCTCAGCCCGGAGTGCACAAAAAGTTTGAATAAAGGCACAAAGTTTGGAAATCCCTCCTCTGGTTCAGCCTCCTCCAGGATAATGTTTTCTGGTGTTTCTCTTTCCTTTTAACCACACACACTCACACACACTCACTCACTCACACAAACACTCACTCACTACGGCTCCTATCTCTCACTGGAAGCAATTCCTTCTCTCTCTCTCTCTCTGTCCCTCTCTCTCTCTCTGTCTCAAACTTTTCCCACCCCTCCTTCCCTCATGCAACCCACTCCCATTTTCCCTTCCTCCCTCCTTCTCCTTTCCCCCCTCTCTCTCTCCTCCCTCTCCATTTTCCATCCTCAAACCCCCCTCCCTGTCCACATCCCCTTCCACCCACCGAAACCCCCCACCGCTGAACTAATCTGCAGCTGGCTGGGCCATCAGAGCCCGGGTTGCTACGGAAACCAAGTGTCCTGTTCAAGAAAAAAAAAGAGAAGGAAAGAAGAGAAACGAAGCAGGAAGGGGGCAAAGCTGAGCATGACTGAAGACATAAATAAAAGCGTCCTTTGGGAACCCATTAAAGAATCCCCGGAGCCGCTCATCCTATCTTCAAGAAAGGAGCGTGCTCTTCTTCTGTACATTTTTAAGAGATGGCTTACTGATAAGGGTTTATCAACAATAACAACAACAACCTCAATCATAGCAAACAGTAGAGCAACAGATGCAGTGTGTATTGAATGGATGTGTGGTACAGTGAACTGCACAGACAATGGTTTGGTAGTGTTTTGGCCGGTTGTAGTTAAATCGTCCTTGACAACTAACAAAACAATTGGGACAGTCCTGCTCTCCTTAATGGGATTTGGACCAAGTAGAAAAAGAATGTAAGAGAACAGGAAACATGGCTGGACCTGAATACTGATGACCCGAGTGACTAATGATTGACCTGCTCACCCCAGGATTAGATCCATTGTCTCTCAAGTCCATTATTACAAACACTGACTGACTGAGCAGGAAAACTGCCATTTCCTAAAAAGCAGCATACACTGACTGAAGCACAGAAACAGAAATGCTAGAAACCAGTACATATGAATGATACTGTTAGAAATATGATAAATAGTCATTGTTTGAGCCATAAGTAATAAGCAAAGAGTGGTAGGAGTATGGATCAGTGGATGAAGAGGGTTGTCTTTCAACAGAATGGTTGAGGGTTTGGTTCTGGCTCTGACCCATAACCTGTGACACCAAATTTGTAAAATGGTGCTGATCAGAGACTGGGGTATTATTTAAACACTTGCAAAATGGAGGAATATACGATTTTGTCAGGAAATGTATGTAGGAGGGGCGGCATGCGTATTTTACAAACTAAACAGTGAGCAGTTTTAATTAGTCATCTAACTGCCTTAGGTCAGCAGAGCATCTACGCAGCTGACCCTTGAGTATAAACCGTGACCTCACCTTTGAAATGCAAGATAGATCTAAAAAGCCTGGCTTTTCCATCAATGGCTGCTAAAGCACATGGTAGGTGGGGGCCAGTAACATCTGTTTGGTGTTTATCCCCTTTATTGTGTTGCTGAGTCCTCTATTAGGCCCACAGCTGGGATTTTAAGATGGTCTTCTGAGCCCACTGTCCAAGGGACTTACACCGTGACGGGAAAGATGCCAAGTACACATTCTCAGTCACTGACAGTTTAAATAGAAGAATTTGAAAGGCGGAGGATCCTCAAACCAGTGACCAGTGCTGTCCAAGCACCAAGTCCAAAAACAGGTCACATTACTTATTTATGTGTCAATTCTAAAAACACTTCACCACTAGATGTTGGCAACATGTGTCCTTTTTCTTTCATGTAATTTGAAAACACAGATTGAAATAGACTTGTTGATGATAATTCTTATTTGGGAAATCGGTGTGTATTTCATATTGAGGCAAACTAAAAATTGTGAATTTGAATTATCATATACAATATAATTTATAATAAATATGTACTTATTGCGCAGGTTTTGTATTCTATACATTTTGATAAGGGAAGCTTTATACAGAACTTCATAAAATGTTTTTCTATATTTAAATCACTGTATAAAGACGTGAAGGCTTTTTGTAAGCTATGGCTGAGGTTTTAGATAGCGTCCCCTTTAAGGAAGGATCATGTGATGTTGGCGGCGTGACGCAGACCCGGAAGTAGAGCCGCTGTTATTGCTGCAGAGTTATGGCCTCACTCCTCCACTGCTAGTGGAAATGTGTGGTGTTTTCTGTCGTTACGGTAACAACGCAACGTGCGTTGTGTTTTTTGGCACCTCAACAGTGGACTAAAATATTTGCACTTTTATCTCTACCTTTTCAGAAAATGGTTGTAACCGCCACGTGGCTTAAGTTTAGGTTCAAGACTGAACTTGTGACATGCGCCGTAGCTTGTTTTGTGTAGCTATAATAGAGACGGCTTCAATTGAAGAGAATTGATGAGAATGGCTTTTGCCGTGGGTGCTGTTTTTTTCAATCTGAGATGTAGTCTCAGAAAAGCGGCCTCATTCACAAGAGTCAGATTTTGTCCAAAGTCAAGTTCGTGCTTTGTAAAGAGAAGCCACTGTTTATCTCAGATACCCAAGGTGACGCTGCTTTGCTGGGGTGCAGTAAATGCAGCATCATTGACAGCCAGGTGCCAGGAAGCCACTCTTCGACCCCAAACCTCTGATAAAAAGACTATAGCCAAACTTCAAGTGCACAAATTAGTGTTTTATATTCGCCTCAGCCTCCGCGCATTGATTCTGCTCCTCAAGTTTGGACCTCTACTCCTCCTGTCCCCATTGACTCTGCTGTCCACTTACTGGGCATCTCACTGGCTGGACGCTCTGCTGTGGGTGACTGAGACCTCTGGTCCTACTTTTATTAAGCTGGGCCAGTGGGCCAGCACCAGACGAGACATCTTTTCTCAGCAGTTTTGTGAACGCTTCTCTAAACTTCACATCCAAGTGCGTCCTCATTCTTGGCCCCACACCAAGCAGTGTCTCCGCAGGGCCTTTGGGGACAGTTGGAGGGATGTCTTGGTCTTTGAGAGTAAAGAGCCAGTAGGTTCAGGATGTATTGCCCAGGTGTACAGAGGCTGGGCCAAGGCTGACCGAGTGGAGGATCCAACCTTCAAATCGTTGGTGGAGGACATGGAAAAGGAAGACTTGTTGAAAGCCTGGGAGATCCCTGGATTTAAAGTGGTGGCCAGTTCATTTCAGCAGCTGTGGAACGGTAACAAGGATAAAGAGAGCTGTAAAGAGAAAAGCTATAAACATGGTCAGTATAACGCAAGCAGTAGAGAGAAGGAGCATCTTATACCAGTTGCAATCAAGGTCAGTAATGCGTCCGCATTGGAGGGGCCTCTCAATTCTGCTATTGCTTTTAAGTAGTGTTAAGTAATCTTGCGTGAGTGTTTGTGTGAGGTCTATAAAAAGTCTTTCCTTTCTTTATCCATTCCAGGTGCTTCACCCAGGCGTCAGGCAGCAGGTAGAGATAGATCTGTTGCTGATGAAAGCAGGCAGTTGGCTTTTGCACTGTGTTCCATCACTGAAATGGCTCAGTCTGTATGAGATTGTAGAAGAGTTTGAGAAGCTCATGACCAAACAGGTTAGAATGTTTACAGATATGTATACAGTTAATGATAAAGAATAAAAAATAATTTGTCTAAGGAATGACTGAACTTCCATTTCAGATTGATCTCCGCTTTGAGGCCAGGAACATGGAACATTTTCGTGATAATTTCCGTGATGTTGATTTTGTGAAATTCCCAACTCCTTTGCGACCATTCGTCACTAGAAGTGTTTTAGTGGAAACCTTTGAAGTAAGCTGAACTTTATCAAACATCTAGTGGAAAAAAAGTTTTCAAATACAAGCGGGTGACATTTATTAATTCTACTTGAATTACAATGGTTTTTCTTGGTTTCCAGGAGAGTGAGCCCATTTCAAAGTACCTGAAATCTGACATTCCGCAAGAGTTGAAACAGAAAATCGCCAGGATGGGTGTAAACTTGTTACTGAAAATGGTGAACAAGACTTTTTGTGATTTCACTAAAATTTATTACAAGTAAACTACATTTTACCCCATAGGTTTCATGTCTTTTTTACCAGAGTCCGTCTCTATTTTAGGTCTTTGTTGACAACTTTGTCCACGGGGACCTGCATCCTGGGAACATTCTGGTCCAGTATCAGGGAACTCTTTCTGATCTCTGCAACAGTGGTGACAATCAATTGAAACCTGAGGGCAAGACTGCCCTCACTGACTTATGGGACACAGTTGTTGTCAGCGTCAGACCAGAACCATTTCCTCTTCAGTTGGTGTTACTGGACGCTGGCATCATCGCTCAGCTCAGTGACCACGACCGTGCCAACTTCAGGGCTGTGTTCACTGCTGTGGTGCTGCGGCAGGTAATGAGTAAATAAAAGGACTTCAATGCGGTTTCCACTGACCTATAATTCAACTGATTTTTTTAACAGGTTATTGTTAACATTGAGTGACTGTGTCTTTTGCATTTTTTTTAAGGGTGAAAAAGTTGCAGAGCTGATTTTGCATCACGCCCGAGCAAATGAATGTCAAGATGAGCCACAGTTCAAGAAGGAGATGGCCCAGTTAGTGGACCACGCTGTCGGCAACACTCTATCCTTGGAAAAGGTATGAAAAATGTGGGGTTTTTTTTGTGTTTTTGATTTTTTTTACCCCACTCGTTCAGAATAAACAGCATTGGAATTTTGTATGCTTTGAATCGCCATGTGGTGTAAAATCAGGTCAACCTCAACTATAATCCTAAACATGTGGCGAAGAGAACATGTGTTTTGTTGACTTTTGCTATGTTTACTGTGTAGATCCAAGTGGCTGACTTGCTCTCCCAGGTCTTTGGTCTGCTCATGAAACACAAGGTAAAATACTGTATTACCAGGTCATACTTTTCATGGTCAACAAACAGAAATCTGAATGACCAATGCAATAAATACTTGTCTAGGACTAGCTATATTTTGTTCTGTATTAGTAATGATAAACTTTGTCGTGAAGGTAATTGATCAAGTCTTGTATGTTTATTCTTGTTATTTATGTTTTACTGCTGGCACTAATTATTCAACCTACTGATGGTCTCACACAGGTGAAGCTGGAGAGTAATTTTGCCTCAATTGTATTTGCCATCATGGTGCTGGAAGGTCTGGGCCGGTCCCTGGATCCAAACCTGGACATCCTGGATTTGGCGAAGCCTCTGCTGCTGAAGAACTGTACCTCACTGCTCTGACACACAAACTCTGGTTGGTTCACTCACAGGCACCAACCTGCACAGTGTAAACTCAGAGGGCAGCTACTTATAGAATACATTTGTCTTCCTGATTAGTGTTTCTAATGGGTACAAATTACAGGCTACATGTGAACAGTCTCTTTACGTATACCTCATTTAGTTTTGTACGGTTGACTCTTGTATTTTAGGCATGAGGCAATGACAAGGATCCTTAAGGTCCAATCACAGGAGATTTTTATCAGGGTAATTCAGATGACTTAAAAGAACAGTTCCACTTTAAATGCTTTATGTCTGGAGCATTTGCCTTTATAGAATCAGACAGAGCAGCATGAACGTATCATCTCGGAGTTAAAATCTGAAGCAGAATAAAATTCAATTTTTAATGCTTAATTATCTTTATCTTAATGTTTTTTAATTATAATTTTGACTACAATACAAAAGAAACAGTGAGATGTTTTTATGTTTTTGTACTGTAGTAAACCAAAAATGTGCAAAACTTTACTTATTATCTTTTTTATTTTCATAGTAATAGGTGACAGTTATTGGAAATGGAGTATAGTATATTGATGAATTCAACAACAAAAACAACAAAGAAAGAAAAACAAATATACAACTACAGATCCTACTGTGTGCATTGTATTTTAAGAGATGAACATCGCAACTTATTCAAAAGGTGATCACAAATTTACTTTAGACCGTATCCATGAACACCTTAGATTCTTACGTATCTCCAATTGCCCTGCTTCAATGTAAGCCTGTCAATCAAAGAGTGGGAACAGACGTGTGAACATAGAGTTAAATATAAAGGGAATGTGCATCAAATAATTTATCTTTTTTTTTTTTGTCTCTAGATCTCTCACTCTAGAGTGTCTTTAGATCACAGACGTTTTATTCAGTAATATATGAAGGATGTGTACTGATGAAACAGAAAAGTCACCACACCAAGGCCACGGGATCCAATAAATTACAATTTTATTAAATCTGTCAATGAAAAACAAAGACAAGAGACTTGAATCTGCCAGAACAGTCAGCATGGCTGAAATAGTGAGATCAGGAGGTTTTGGTGGGGAAAAATAATTAAAATCAAATAAAACATCCACTTGTTATTGCAAAACTGTTGATTTTCTTCTTTTTTTTAAAATCCAAATCAAGAGCCGAGACAGAGCAGCATTGTTCAAGTGAGGTGGGAGGGCAGGTGACAACTGTGTAAAAAATTATTTTTTAATAATAATAATAGCAATTATAATAATATGAAATAAATATCTAATGGACGAACACAATCACCTCAGTATAAGACGAAGATTCTGTCACAGTTACAACAACTAGACAAAAGTTGTTTTCTTTTTCCTCTTTTTTATTAATGAATTAAATAGTTTTCTTAAAAATATCTCACCATTTACTTATACTCATCTTTTTTCATTTATTGCGAAAAATAGGCAACTGGACTAAGTGTAGTGATGGAAGTGTGTATTTGTGTGTGTGTGTGTGAAACAGAAACGGATTACGTGAATACTAAGTTTGAACGTCTACTAGCGTTGGCACTGAGAGCAGCAGCAGCAGCGGTGGTTGTGAAGTTGCAGTACTCTCTTTAGTCCACCGGGTGGCTCTGTTCAGTATAGGCATTCTCCAAGCCTACGCTCTCTAGAGGTTGTCAAGTTGTGCCAACGACAACCGCATGTTGTTGTTGTTGGAATGACGCTCGGTCTTTGTCCTTTAGTTCTTCTTTATTTCAGATTTGCTATATCAGACTTTTATGTACAAATATTTCAATTTCCAGACTGATTTTACAAAGACAGGTGCAACCTCCATGTGACTGTCTTCTTACTGGAAAAAAGCTCAGGGTTTGAAGGGTCTCTGTAAATGGGATGAGGCGTTAGTACTGACGACTTTACAGATTTGTTCTTGTAACTTAACGTAGGGAATGAAGGAAACAAAACCATGGATTAGGAATGTTGAAGCTAAAAGGAACAAAAGTTATTAACAGATCTGTCATCAGAGCGCCACGGCAACGTCCAGGTAAATCTCTCTGACTAAAATCTCCAAAATAGGCGATGAAACCGGTAAAATGTGCGAGTAAAACCATGACTCCTCTCTTCATTGGTCTGTATCCTCTCATGCTCATCCATCAGTCTCCCCATGCATTGTAAAAATAGTCCACTAACACCAAGCAGTCCTCACCAACGCTCATCAGATTGCACTTGAGTTTTTTTTTTTTTAACTTTATTTCTCATACCATACATTTTCAATCAGTCTTTGTCAGAGTGGCATCTGTCGTTATTGTGCCCCCAAAGGAGTGGCTGTCCTCCGGGTCTCTGCAACAACCTCCAGCAGGAGTTACGCGGCTCTTGTAGGAGGGCAGAGAGTAGGCACCCAAACAGAGAAAGACGGTTTTTGGGTTTGGATACTTGGAAGATATCTAGGTGTAAACTTCTCATCCAATATGTTGGGTTTGAGAGTCGATGGAGGCAGGTCTCGAGAACAGGCACATATGCTAATTCTCTCCCATGACATGACCTCATTGCTGTCTTTAAAATCCCTGCCTGGCCAAAGTTTGTGGCAGATGGAACTCTGGGACATCTGTAATGCTTCTCTCCTTCACTGTGCGGTCACATTTGAGAGCATCAGCAGCTATCAGTGGCATCTCCAGAGTCCAAACAGGTCGTTCTGTGAGTTTACGAGAGATAAATTGATGGAAATGTCTGACCCGCGACAACCCCAAGAGAGAAGAGGGAGACGCATTTTTCAGATTCTTTGTACGACGTGAGTGGCATCCGTCCTTAAATCAACCGAGGGAGACGTTAAGGAAGACACATTTACTATGTCACGTTATCTCCATCAGCTTGTCTATACATTCCATTGGGGAAAAGATGGAGGGAGTTTAACATAGACAGATAAGCGAGTACGGCAGAATGTCTGGGACTGGACAGGAGGGGAGTCTTTCTCTTTGTCTTCTGCTCCGTTTTCTACTGTTGTTCCACAGGCCGTCCACAGAGCAACATTTGGGGTAACTGTTTCAGGGACGTGGGGACATAGGGGACAAGGACATCCGTTCGTGGTTTGTAGCTACGAGTTGAGCCAGGCGTGGTTGAGGCATTCGCTGGCGGAGGCCCTCTTCTCAGGCACCATCTCCAGCATGGGCAGGAGGAAGTGGGTGAAGTGGCCTGCGTCTTCATGAGACCAGCCGTACTTCTCCACCAGCACGTCGAACAATGACCAGGGCTTCAGTTTTGTGATGTGTCGCAGTTCACCTGCAGAGGGCGACATAGAGCAAGAAATAAAAAATAAATAACAAGAGAGAATAAAGAGGGGGGAAACGTGGCTCATCCAAATTACAAAAAAAAAACTAAAACGTGTAGCTAAGTTCAATATCATTGACCTGAGGCACAATAGTTTCCATTAGCCGCTGTGTTGACTAAGTGACAAGCTATTATATATTATGATAGAATGTATATTTAATAGCATGTACTGTATGCATTTTTATATACATTATAATGTTATGAACAGAGCAACTGCAGTTTAATTGAATCTTCATTAGCACACGCTAACTTGTGATAATGTTGCTTTTTTCTGGATATTTAATGTCTTTTTGCACTAACTTCGATAAGAAGCTGAATCGAAGCTAGCCCTTTAATGTGGCTAGCTTCACATTGATATTCCATCAAAGTACACCGTACAGTACATTAGCTACGTCAGTAGCAACTACTTTTTTAGAAGCTTAATTTGAAAAAAATCGCTTCACAGTGTTTCTGTTGGAGACAGATTCTTACAGATCTTTGTAATTAGGATGAGCCAGCACCAGATGGATCTGCACAACAATCACCGCAGCCTCTAATTTCAATAATTAGCTCACTTCTCAGTGCTAAGAGAGGAGCTAATCAGTGAGGAGCTGTGATGATTGACTGAGACCTGCAGACCTGGGGCTCAGTCCGACTGACACAAAGGGCAAGATGTGGAGAAAGAGCAGAGAAGTAAAAAAAAAAAGGAAAAGAACTGAAGTACAAGGTCGACAGAGATGGCGACTAATTAATGGTCAATCATGATGAAAGGTGGAAATCAGGGCTGTCATGGTCACCTCTCCGTCCGTGCTGATTAAAGACGGTAGAAATAAATTTGTCTTCACTGACTGGCTGAAAATCACTTTAGAAAAGTGATTTTGTTTTCCGTTTTTTTTTTAACGGCCATGTAACTCTATACAGCTATTTTTAGATCGGTGGAATCTTGGTCTCCAATCAGTGTTTTCTTTTTTTTTTTTTTGTCAGATTCTAATGGAAAATGCAGCAGCAGGAGCTCATTTACACTACACTGGAGAGGACACAATGGCAGACAGAGGAGGTGGAGGCAGAAGAAAAGGAGGCATGAAAGTCACAACAGATTAACAACAGCGCTCAGAGATAAAAGAGAGAACATTGAACCGACTCAGATAGAGACATCAAAAGCAGAATATTCAGGCCTCACGACAGATTATGAAGAATAGATGAGGAGACGCAGAGAAAAAGGGAGTAAATCCAACTCCGACCCATACACTTACCAGGCTCACAGTCAAGTTGGGGGAACTCTAAGTAGTTCATACACCGTGAGATACTCATTTACTTTAGTCGCTCCTATGTCTATGAACTGTCAATTATTATGTCGATTATTTACAGTCCATAATGATTGAAGATGCTGCCATTAATATAAACTGATCTTTTTCACTGCAATTCAACTATATTTTTATTCAATATTTCATATTCATATTCAGTGGTTCTTAATTAGTTTCTGTCATGCCCCCCCTCCTTTCTCCCCCCTTGGGGACAGAAATGTTTTCACGTCCCCCCCCTGCTCCCCCAGACCCACACTCCCGTGAATTGAAATACTATTGAGAACCTAATAACGTATATTTCTTTAACTGTACAAACCACTGTAGGAGTTGCTGCCACCTAGTGACTGGAGGCTTGTTATCATTCATGTATTACAGCAGTGGAACACTTGTCCATATGCATGAATGCCATATTCCATTTGAAGCCCCTCACCGCCCCCACCCCACTGTTTGAGAAGTACTGCTTTAGGTCTATTATTGATGAAATAAATTGTTTTATTGCATTAAACTAAAGGAGTCTTCTCCTTCATGTCAGCCATGTGAACTACCTTACTTGAGTGCCCACCAATACTACATCTACCCGACAGACACGAGCACACCCAGGTTCTGTTGCTACAACCTCGCTCTACAGCTGTTTTCAGCAGCGGGAGTCAAACCCTGTCCCTAACCGTCCGTCAATCATGGAGTTGTTTACCTTTCTTGGAGAAAAACTCTCGGCTGTACTTCCCAGCAGCAACCACTTTGCGTGGGACCTTCCCAAGGAGCTCCATGATCAGAGCGATGTGGTCTGCCCACCACCACATACATCACAGAGGGAACAACCATGGTTCAGCATTTCAGCATGCACACACACATCAACACGACAGGCTGTATGGGACTGAGGCACGCTGAAGCCGTGGAGCGCCGCATGGACACACTCCTGGACTGACTACACACTGAAAAGGTGACGACTGTCAACCCGTACTTCTGTATCAATTTCAACAAAGTCCAATCACAATGTTCATGTTTTGTTTTTTTGGCTTTTTTTACAGTCACTTGTGTCCACTTTTGGCCTGTCAAGACATTTGCGTGCCTCTGTCCCACCAGCTCTCTGTCCAGCGCTACCTCTTCTGTTGAAGAACTCCCTGGAATATTTTCCGGAGAGAGCAAAGTGCCTCGGAATACAGCCCAGCAGCTCTATGATGTGAGCTATGTGGTCTACGGAGGAGAGAGAGGGGAGGTAGGAAGGGGGAGAAAAGGAATGGGGATGCAAGAAAAAGGGAAGGGAAGGAAAGGAAGAGAGAGGGGAGGACGTGCACAAGGGGGAAAGGACACAGAGATTGTACAGAGAAGTGAGAATAGAAAACAGAGAAAGAAAAGTGACATGTTCGTAAGAGAGAGGGGACGATAAAAGAAGACAGTCAGAGACAGTTAAGGAGAAAAACCATGTTAGTGAGCTGTGCCTCCACAGCAGAGGTGATGAAGTGAAAATGTTCAGCCTAGAATCAAAGTCTCATGAATTCAGATGCAACAAACAGATAGAGCGAGAACGAAAAACACATTTTTAAATTTGGACACGGTGGCAGGAAAGTCCCAGAGTATAAGGATGACATCTTCGAAGCTATACTATTTTTTTTTTTATTGCTTGTGCAAAACATGCGCAATTGTGTTTGTCGCATGCAATGACAAAAATATCACAATGAAGCCTGGTGAGATCAAAGATTCGTGGGGGAGAAGAGACTAACCACGGTGTGAACATGTTAATGTGTTCTGCCGACGTGGAATAAATAGAACCGGGTCTCAATGCAAACGGGATTGAAGTATTACGTACTACACACAAGTAGAATATAGATACACATACTGTACTCACAGGTTAAAGCACTTACTCTTCGTTCATCTGTGTATGGGTTTCTATGACTGACTGGAGTCTAGACACTGATCACAGTGGCAGCAGTGATGTGAGCTCTCTGTGTGTCTATGTCATGTTCGTGTTAAAGGTACACAGCAGTGTGGAAATGAGTGGAGGCAGAGCAGGAGAATTCAAGGACAGGATTCACAGTTGACAGTGGATAGTGGGATACAGGAAGAGGGTACGGCTAATTTAATCTAATCTTCATTTACACATTTTCTATCCATTTAGAACACGTTGTTAATGACAACAATAAATTAAACTATAAAGTGTCTTAAATTGTTTTTTAATAGTAATAACATTGTAAATACTCACCCTCATCCCGTGAATAGTCCTCTCCAGAGTGAGGCTCGAACAGATAATCTCCAGTTGCTAGCTCAAAAGCCTAAAAAATAGCAATAGAGGTTTATATCAATCGGTCTCTAGATTGGTCTGTTATTATTACAAAACTTCTCAGACAAAAGGAAATAAAATAACATTTTCTCCACTGTTTGGACTAATAAAGAAAATGTTGAAACTGATATACATGTACTTTGCTGTGGTCCCCCACTGCAATAACATGGCACCTCCAAGGGGGGTCGACCCACAGTTTGGGAACTGTTTGCTAATGTGAACATTACCTAACTGAAATATTGAGACACACTTGTTTGTTACGTTATTGTCCTGTGAACATAAGTGTCATTTTCTGCAGGAACTGTAAGTGTTTTTTTTATATTTTATTGTTTTTTTTCTGCCTTTACAGCTGGATGAATATCTGCTGTTAAAAACCACCTCCACATTGACAACAGTCGGACTTCCACTCCAGGTTTAATCACTTGATTCAGTCAGCCGATCATTCCTTTCAAGGTAACTAACAAACAAGTGTTGACTCCAGACTAATGTATACCACTGTACATGACTCATACTGCATGTATAAAGTATATGTATTTCTTTTCCTACCATGCAGGCGGTGCTCCAGATATCTGCAGGAGTACTGTAACCAGCTCCGATCAGGACCTCGATGGCACGGTACTGTCGCGTTTGAATGTCCTCCGTAAAATGCTTATGCTGGAATGGAAAAGCGGGGTTTACTGTCAATTTATTTATGAAATTATTCCAGCATATAAATGTAAATGTAAACGTAAACAGCGTAATCAGAGAAGGTAATAAACCAGGTAACTATGGTGACAAGATTAAGAGTCAGAGTCTTACCACCCAGCAGGCATTTCCGAGATCTGCAATTTTGACTCGAATAGATTCGGCGTTGCGAGGGTCGAGTGGGTTAATGAGGAGGTCCGCAGCTCTGGCTCTCACTGAAGGAGGGAGAGCAGAACAAACGCAGGCTTAATTTATGGGAGGGAATGTAAATAAATACAGCCTTAGAGGTCGATGAACTAAACACAATTCACACGGCAGCACTGGCTGTCAGGTTGAAGAGGATGAAGACAAACGTCGTCAGTGTTTGATAGAAACAAGAATCTAACAATAATATTTTTAAAAATGGTCATAAATGTAATAATTAAGCTTTAATTATGTGTTATTTGATTAGAGATATATTAGGAATGTTAATTAAGTAAATATAGTGAAGCCTATGTTTTCTAATATAATGGTGTATTAAAAATACAATTCAATTTAACTGAATAAATTATCAATATTTAAATTCCAATGTGTTAAAATTAGGGATGTCCGATAATATTGGCCGACTGATATTATCGGCCCAAATTTAGCATATTATGTACAGTAATATCTGTACGAATAAAAATAGTTTTGGGGATAAACGGCTGTATATTAATGTGAAAGTCACTAGATGGCAGCATTGCAGCTCATTTAATTATTTTCATACTCTTACAGTGGTTTGTAAATAAATGATTATTACCAGGCCTACATCAGTATCGTTGATATCAGAATCGGAAATAAATTGTTTGGACAATATTGCATATCGGACATCCCTAGTTATACAACAATTTATTGTCTGGCAGTGACTTGAAACATTTCTTACCCTTAGGTGTGTCTCCTGTGCTGGAAGAAGATACGGTGCGACTGCGGTCAGCAATGGGACTGTTGGGTGATGGTCCTGCCGCAATGTCTGCCATCCCGACAGGTAAGGGGTTTCCTGGCTCAGGGTCCAGGGGTAAATCTGGAAAGATGGGCTCTGTGCACAGGTGGCGCTCATTGGAGCCGTTGGTCAGAGGGGGTTCAGCCAGCTCGCCATTGTACATCTCATAACCAGAGCTGAGGGAGAAGTCTCTGTCTGTGTAGCTGAGCTCAGACTCCACCAGGGGGCAGAGGAGAGGCTCTGGGGTAGTGGACTGAGCTGGAGAAGAACCAGGATTGACTTTGAGTCCCTCTGTGTCCAACAGAATGTGACCGTTGGTCTTGGCCGTGTTGGCCTTGTTGTTGTGCAGTTCGATGGAGGAGGTGTTGTCTGTCAGGATCTCTGCAGTTGTGTCGTCATCCTCGTTCTCCTCCTCCTCTTTCACCTCCTTATACTCTTCATTCTGCTCCTTTGATTTCTCCTCTTCCAGCACGGACTCATCTTCCTTTTCACTTTCTTCTGTGGATCCGTCTTTTTCCGTCTCCTTCTCTAACTCTTGTTTCTCCTCCTCGTCCTCCTCCTCCTCCTCTGACTTGGCTTCCTTTTCCTTGTTTTCATTCTCATCTTCTGTTGCTTTCAATCTCTCTTCTACCTCCTTCTTCTCCTCCTCTTTTTCATCCTCTGTTTGAGTTAGCTCTCCATTACCTTCCTCTGGGACGGGCGGAATAGGAGCATTTTTTTCAGCAGTTGGTGTGGGCTCCTCGTCCTCGTCCACCTCCTCATCGGTTATGTGGAGTATGTTGATCGTCTCCTGGGTGGAGGCTGCACCTGCAGTAGAGAGAGAGGAAAAGAGAAAGAGAAGGAAATGAGTGTGAAGCACTGCATGTTGCGTCAAAGACACTAAAGACAAAAACAATGAATAAAAAAGGAAGAAATCTAGAACAAAGACAGAAGATTGATAGAAGAGAGAGTACAGGCGACAAAAAGAGACTGTGGAATACCAAAATATAAAATAATGATAACCTACGTATACGCCGTAGGTTCTCCACTCACATGTATGATTTGTCAACCTGACGGGCCTCTCCCTGTCACCCTCCTCCTCGTCCTCGTCTTCTCCATCATCATCATCGTCGTCGTCCTCGTCGCTCTCTCCCAGGGCGATGCTGGGACCGATCTGCGGTGGCAGTGACTGCAGCGGTGACGCCGGGTTGCGTTCCAGTTCCTCCTTCTCTCCTCCATCTTTGGCTCTTTCTTCCCTCTTCTCGGCTTCTCTCTCCAGGGCTTCAATCTCCAACATCCGCCGCTCCAGCAGCTCCGCCTGACGCTTCTGTTTCTTCTTTAGCTTCTTCTTTTTGTTCTTGGAAATCTTTCCCACCTGGGAGAAACAGAAGAAAAAAACAGAAGTGAGAAGGGAGAGTCACGGGGGAGACAAAAACAGATCAAAAAATTGGAAAAGAATTATGATTTTATTCTAAACGATTGTGATTAATCACACTACAGCATCTGGAGCCAAATTCTAAGCTCCCTGACAAATAAAGACATTAAACTTCAACAGCCATCCACAGCTGTACTGTACTTTTATAATGGAATTCTGAACAGTAGTATGAATGCACTGGTCAGGTTCACATGTACTTGCAAATCTCTTTAAAAAAAAAAAAAGGTTTATTATGAATACTGGCTCTGTGCAAAAACAGCCTGAGTACTGTTTCTATTTTCATCACGGTGGTGCATTCAGAGTCTGAAATTGTGATGATTAAACCATATGGTGTAAAAAGCCCAGAACACATGGTTTCTGGTTTCAATCTTCTGTTTGTTTGTTTGTTTGTACCGGGGCTTGTGGTTTTGTAAGGAATATTTGAATGACATCCTAAGTAAACTCAACTTTATTGTGTGCCACAATTTAAATGAGACAAAATATTTAATCAAGTGATGTATTACAATGTTGCTGTCACTTTAAGAGGTTTCCTTCTGGTCCCGGATTTGATGGTTTGGAAAATATTTATTTATTATAAATAATACCTCGATAGCATTTTCAGGATTTTTTTTTAAATTAGTTTTATGTATTTAAGAAAGTCCTTATAGTAGTTGTGTAATTTTTTTCAGTAGTGCAGTAGCAGCGTTGTCACTAGTATAGACATTGCCCTCTAGTGGCCACAGACGATAAGGGGTATATTTTTGATATACAAGTTCATTTGAAAGAAGTCTCAGGACCAGCAGTGGTACTACAAAGTAAATATTTGAAGTGCTTACTGCACCATTGTATCTGTGTGTGTGTTTGGGTTCAATCAGGGTTTGAATTAGAGTCAGATTCCAGTTAGGATAAATGAATGGATAAGGCATGGATTTGCAGTAGAGTTAGGATAAAGGGCGGGGGAAGTCTCTTTGTTTATGTGAAGTGGTCACAAAACATGAAAACCCGTGTGTGCGCGTGCATGTGTGTGTGTGTGTGTGTGTGTGTATTTCTCGTTGGTCATACTCACATCTGTTGTACTCACCGGTTTGAGCTGAGGAGCTGTGCTAACTGACAGACAGAGAGAGAAACAACAACTGTTAGCTGCTTCACAGTCGGACCAACAACATTCCATTCAACAGCAGCCACTTCACAGTCAGGTTGTCATTCACTCTCACCTAAAAACGTACAGAATTTGTCACAGAGGTCAGACGTTTCACACACGCACCAACCGCTTGTTAAAAACATCCATGAAAATAACCGTCATTTAACTCCTGAAAACCTCGGTCCTCGTTTCCTTTCCTAAACATCAACAACAAATGTTGGCCTGTGAACCACTTCCTGTTCTGATCTGCTCATGAACTCAGACAATAAGCAGAACCGTCGACTTCACACCTGTTACATGTGTAATTGAACATCAACGTGGCACCAAAATAAAAAAAAACAAATGCTCACTCATCCTGACTAACCAAAGTGAAACAACTCTAACGTTGTACTTGTATTTAAACATAAATATAGAATATAAACAGATAAAGAGACTGACAGAACCTGTAATTGTTCACTGAAAAATTCTAAACTGCAGACATGAATATCAAAAATATGTTGACAGTGTCTGCTACAAAAGATCTTGTTCTTTTTTAAATATATTGCCATCCAATTATTACCGCTACCATTTAAAAAAGCACAGATTTATAAAATTTTAGGAAATCTATCTGTCCATCTGGAAAAAAACAAAAAAGTAAACATATGGGAGAAAATTCAAGATGGAGAAATGTGAAATGGTATTGTAAACAGATTAGAAAGAAATGAATATAACAAAAACAGAATATAAAGAAAGAAATTGGGTTAAAAAAGATCAGTAAAGTAGTAAAGTTAGGAGATAAAGTTATTGTAATTAGCTACTGCTATATTGCTGTTTTTATTAAAATAATATTTAGTCATTGCTGCTATCATTGCATGTGTTTTGGTGCTGTTGTTCCTCAGTTAGATGCAGAGCTGAACAGATGCTGTAGATTTATTTCTGGGCTGCTATTGTTCTACGGTTTTATTGAATTTCTTTTTTTCTAAATTCTATCCAGAAGTTTGTTTGAAATGCGGAGGAATTGTCCTTCAGGGATCATTACAGTAATTCTGATTCTGATTCTGAGAACGCGGGGCTTTCAAGGTCATTGGATTCCTGTAGTTTTGGCTTTTTTTCTTAGACATGTTTTTTGAGAGACCTTAACATTACGCCATAGAATTTCTTCTGCGTCTTTAACCACTTAGTCTTTTGTGTCACCACTATTTGACAGAGGACAAGTCAGCAGTATAATCAGCTACTACCCAAAGCCAAAAATACTTCACTGGATACTGAGAGCTGCCTGGAGCTCATCTGAGAGATGGAGGCTAATGGTGGTTCACCCAGAGTTCACCTCACGAACGGAGCAATCACTATCAAGACTCATTTTGAATCAGTTGTCTGAAAAGGTCGATGACAAAGGGTGTCTGTGGGGGTGGTAAATGGGCAGAGGAAAATTCTGAGTTCTTTGATTACATCTGTTTTTTTTCCCCAATTAATTGGGAGTTGAATTTTGAATCAGCCTGTCTTCTAACCCTGAGTTAAATATTTAGTGAAGAAAAACAGATACTGGCAGTAGAACAATACCTGCGTTATGGCCATCATGAAACTGAACCAAACAATTCATCCAACTGTTTTATTTAACAAGATTATTGTGTGTGTTGACATGTTTTTAAAGCTACATAGAGTTGAATGCGTTATTTCTTGCGGAGCTCACCGACAAAGTTTTCATTTGATAATCAGTGATACAGATACAGTGGTTACATCTGAAGACATTATTTTTCTTCAGGTTTGAGGCCAAACTCAAGTTGATGTCTCCCTACCTGCTGATCCCGACGGCGGCGGGGCTCCTGCTTTCTGCCACTCTGTGGCCTCCATGGCCATGCGTCGAACAAATGTGTCGTCCACGCACATCAGTATGTTCTCTGGCTTTATGTCTGTGTGGATGATTTTACACTTGGTGTGGAGGTAGTCCAGACCCTGCAGGACCTGCGGGCACAGCGGGTGAACGGTGTTTGTGAAGCAGGATCAGATTAGGTTGTGTCTTTAAGAGAGATATAATGGGCGTGTTTGGATCTTCTACCGCTAAACTAAATTTGAAGAAAATTCAAGTCCCTTGCGGAAGTTCAGCCACAACATTAGCTAAGCTAATAGCTAGGTATGATTTATTGTAGGTCATTTTTTTCACTATCCTGTGTGACAAAATTAAGAAATTCACCCAAAATACTGGTTGCCTAGCGACTACACAACAACACAGACCATGAAGTGAGAACTGTGTGTAACATGTTGAGCGTTGTCCCAAGTCATGGATGACTTTGTTAGATTGATGTTTATTTTTGACGTTTTTTTTATTAGGTCAAACCCAGCTCGTGCGTTAGCTCTGCTAAGCTAACTTAATTATCGTCCCAATCTAACACAAACTGCTACAGTTTTCTACTCTGTGTGTGTGTGTGTGTGTGTGTGGACTCACCTGTTTGATGATGCTCTTCACACATGGCAGTGGCAGACCTTGGTAGTTGGATTTAATAATCCACTTCAGCAGGTGGTGACCAAGTACCTCAAACACCATACACACATCTGGGTCACAGAGTCAAGAACGTACATCATCATATCTCTGTTAGTCAACACACACACACACGTGCATAAACCTATTGTCAGGATACGTATGCCATTGACGCCAGAGATCTTGAAGTCATCTATCAGCTGGACGACCATGTCCTTGTTGGGGTCACCGGGGTCACTCTCCCTCACCTGAAAGATCAGTGAGGAAAGAGGAGTGAATCAGAGGACGGTGAAGGAAAAGGTTAATTTAGGGACATGAACTGTGGAGTTTGAGATCAGAGAGGTTTATATGTAGGAGGTGAAATCATAATGAGCATCACTTGGCCTCTATCTGTATGACAGATGACCAAATAGTACTGAGGATTAAAGAGGGGAGAGTTTGAAAGAACATGAGATGCAACGAAAGAAGAGAGGGAAAAAAAGTAATGTCAAACGGATCGGATCCTCACACATCGCAGCAGTTTGATCTCATCCAGGGCGGTCTCTGTGTAATGCTGGGCACTCTTCACCACCTTCATGGCCACAAAGTTCTTCACCCTGTGGGGATACACACACACACACACACAAACACACAAACACACATTGAGCCAATCAAAAAAAAAAATCCAAAGGTTATCAAAACAAGAAATGCAGAGTGTGTGTGTACGTGAGAGAGAAAATATCAGCCTGAACAAACACTGGCCAACATTTTAGCATTCTCGCTGCCTACACTGGCACTGCTAATGCAAATGTATGAGCTGTGTGGCATTTATACACCGAACAATGTCAACATTATGTAACGGGGACTCGAACACAGGCTGGTCAGCAGCTCCCTCTAACCCACTGACGGCAGATCCTCGAAAGTGAAATCCTTCAGTTATTTTCCTATCTATACACTTAATAATCTAAAATAATTTGACTAGTTTGAAATAATAAGTATATATTTCTTTTAAAGCCACACTCTAATAATGAATTAAAACAGCAAACAGAGGGAGGGAGGTACAAAGTTATGAGTTAATCCTGCGTGACGTCCGATCCAGTGGAATTAAAGCGGAGGATTAATAGTCAGGGTGGATGAAGGTAATGCAACTCCAGCTCCCTGGATCGTGAGCGCCATTAGTGTAATTAACACTGGTGACATAAGTCAATGAGTTTGAGCCCGTGTGCATATGGGTGAGAAGGTGTCTGTGTGTGTGTGTGTATGAGGCAGTGAAAGGTGACACTGAGATGACGATACTGTTATCCATCCTCGCCAGTTGCTACGGGAACCCAGAAACAACATTATGGTGCAAATGGATGCCGCGTTACCAACGGTGTCGGTCGCAACCGTTGTAGCGGTGACATAGTCCGATCGTGTCCACAGGTGCGTGTGTGTGTGTGTGTGTGAGAGGGGGGAGGAGGGGGGTGTTTACTGGTCTGTTTACTGTTGGGTATGTCTTTGACATTTAAGTGGAGTGAAGGACGCCTGCTCTGATGTTGACGTGTGAGAAAAAGACCAGCTCACTGTATGTCCCAGCATAGCCACACGGTGGAGAAGTGGCCCCATCCCAACTTCCTGATCACATGGTACCGTCCATTGAACAAATCCCCAATCTTCACTGGATGGTACCCTCCTGAGAGAGAGAGAGAGAGAGAGAGAGAGAGAGAAAGAGGGAGAGAGAGAGAGATAAGGATAGAACAGGCTTATAACCACCGCTCCTTCGGGGGCGTGGCATTTGTTCAATCAGTAGGAATGAAATGATTTTGTGTTGCACTTGTTGGACAGTAATAAACGTCATAGTCAATTTTTTTTGTGAAACACTAAGGAAAAGGCCACAGTAGGAAACTATGATGAAAGTCACAATGTAATGACGCCAAAAATATAGAAATGTCCACGTTCAAAATCTCAGTCTGTCACTCTGGGGTAAGTCAAAGAAAAGCTCCTAACTGTACCTCCGGTACTGGACACCAAATGTTTTTATTAATTATCTCTATCATTGCAGATGGAATATTAAAGGACCATTTCACCTTTTTTCTTAACATTTTTTAGGGTTTTGTGACAGTTGGTTCTCTTTTGCTGCAATGCCGTCACGGTCTTGTTTTTCCTTCTCACCATCGTCTCAAAATGCAACGGAAGATTATTCCATCTGTGTGACTTAACAGCTGTTTCTCTACAGTTGGTTTCATGGTGGATATCTGCAGGAGCAGCTTTGATTACACTCGCTGAAGCGCGTCCAGTCACTTTACTTTCATCCAAAAGAAACACAAACAGAAACACAATCAGCTTAAACCTGTTGTTGTTGTTGTCGTTTGAGATGCCGTGTCTTTGTTCTTGGCACGGTGGCTCTACCAGCTGGCAGACAGAGAGACGGAGCTTCACAGGGTTACAGTGTTGTGGGTGGGTTTTTATTATTATTATTATTATTATTAAGCACCGAACTTTGTAAATTCTATAGACTGGAGAGAGCAGGCCATGATTCCAACAAGATCAGATCACTGCTACTCCAATCATGTCTGTGCATATGCAGAATTTATATATATATATATATATATATATATATACAGTATATATGTAATTATATATTTATATGCTTTTGTTGTGCCGTCTGCTTTGTTTCTTCACTCTCTTCACAAGGTCACCAGAGCCAAGCTCTCAGCAGCACCAGTCCATAACACGTATAAGGCAATAGCTTTGTGCTCCCTACGGGGACCCGCCCCCCACTTTGGGAACCACCGCTTTCCAGGTAAATCGATGTGCACTAAATTCATGCTATAATCAACTAAAGAGAAAACCTTTAGCACACACATGTTTTGTTTCTTTTATTTCCGAAGCCGTTGTGCAGTGAACACCCAGACAGACAGAGTGCAGTCTATGGCATCCTTAGCCTCTGCAGAAAACTGGACCGTGTCAAAACCAGACAACCTTGGAATGGTAAAATCACAACTAATGAGCTCTCTCACTGTGCTGTAAAATGACACCACTGCAGTTTCCACCACAATATGGAGGAAAACAGGAGAGGATAGAGGGGAGAGAGAGGGGACTCTGGGTCAGAGACTGCAGCCATCACTGAGCTCTGTGGGTGTGGAGGTAATGGGCTGACTTCAGTGTGTGCGTGCTCGGTGTATCATCCAGACCTTTGCAGTAGTCTGCGGGGTCTTCCTGCTCCTCATCGTCGGAGCCCAGGATCTCCTCCTCCGGCTCTGGAGGCCCTGTCGGCTCAGGGGGAGGTGGAGGAGGTGGCGGTGGAGGAGGGGCAGTCACCGGGGCTTTCTGCTGATTCTCAGGCCTGTATGGAAACAGAACAAGCAGTTACTCAGAAAAGTAAGGCAACCTTTCAATTAGCACCTCACAAATCCAGGCTGGAAATATGTTTCTGACGTTTCCTCTTCTTGGTGTGAGTCACGACAAGGCAACTATTGACTAATCGTTAAGACAAGATGACTAATATGGTTTTGTCTGCTGAATGGTATCACTACTCATCCAGTACTGACTCTAAAAGATCCAGAAATGACACTGGAACTGTGTTCCTGTCAGTCACCTGAATCATCTCAAGACAGAAAACAAAACAGTATTAGAAAATAAACAAATAGAAATAGATAGAAATGTATCAATCCATCAGGAGTGCCCTTTGGGAAATTAAATATAACATTTCTTAACAACTTTCATTTGAGTTCTGCTTTACTACCAGCAGAGACGCCCCCTGGTGGTGGTTCACATGGGGTAATCACAGCCGAATTAGATCCATGATGAAGTGAGACGCTAAAAACCAGTAAATAAAAAAAAGAGATGAATGCAAATCATTTGTGGCTACATGACAAAATACTATCCAAATATTTTTAGGGTTTATTAACAGAAATGATAACCTCACATTTAATTAGAGAATAATTTTGCAACGTATCTAATCTAAACTAAACCTAGAGATTATTGTCATTTTAGTTCAGTTAGTGGAGCAGAAAAACAAACAACTGTGTGTTCTGGAAAAACTGGTTACAGAGTGAGAAAACCAGAGAGGCAGATTCAGACAGGCATACAGTATTTAAAAGTATTCAGTGACTACTGACATTGGCATGGAATAGGCCAAACGTAGAAGGACAAATGGATGCATAGTTGAGGCTTGTTCGTGGTTTCAGTGCGCACTTTCCTGTTACACTTCCTTGGCCTGGACTAAAATGGAACTGAGCCCATGAGAGGAGAACTCTGAAATAGGCTGCAGCACACAGACAGACAGACAGCCTCATTTTTTAAGGCCTGACTGTTTTGTTTTTTTTGAACACTTGGCTGACACTCTTATCTGGGGTGACATCCAGTTACAGATCAGCCTGAACGTAGATACGTACGTGCGGCGGGTTTGTGACCAGGCTTTTAAATGTCTCTGTTTTGGCAGATTCCTTTAAAGTAGGACATCACACTACCACTGTGACACTTGTTCCAGAACATTCTTTCTTTTTTTCAATCAACAGCGACACAAATCTTAACTGACAAGAAAGACACACAACATTTTTCTCTGTTTCTGTCTACTCTGGGGAAATAGTAAAAACAATGAAAGCAAAAACTAATGGATTGGTAAAAAAAAAAAAAACCTTATTTTTGTGAAGCATGTATTTCTTGATTTTATTCATTATTTGTGGCTACATTTGGGTGTAAATAGAAATAGATAGAAATGTATCAATCCATCAGGAGTGCCCTTTGGGAAATTAAATATAACATTTCTTAACAACTTTCATTTGAGTTCTGCTTTACTACCAGCAGAGACGCCCCCTGGTGGTGGTTCACATGGGGTAATCACAGCCGAATTAGATCCATGATGAAGTGAGACGCTAAAAACCAGTAAATAAAAAAAAGAGATGAATGCAAATCATTTGTGGCTACATGACAAAATACTATCCAAATATTTTTAGGGTTTATTAACAGAAATGATAACCTCACATTTAATTAGAGAATAATTTTGCAACGTATCTAATCTAAACTAAACCTAGAGATTATTGTCATTTTAGTTCAGTTAGTGGAGCAGAAAAACAAACAACTGTGTGTTCTGGAAAAACTGGTTACAGAGTGAGAAAACCAGAGAGGCAGATTCAGACAGGCATACAGTATTTAAAAGTATTCAGTGACTACTGACATTGGCATGGAATAGGCCAAACGTAGAAGGACAAATGGATGCATAGTTGAGGCTTGTTCGTGGTTTCAGTGCGCACTTTCCTGTTACACTTCCTTGGCCTGGACTAAAATGGAACTGAGCCCATGAGAGGAGAACTCTGAAATAGGCTGCAGCACACAGACAGACAGACAGCCTCATTTTTTAAGGCCTGACTGTTTTGTTTTTTTTGAACACTTGGCTGACACTCTTATCTGGGGTGACATCCAGTTACAGATCAGCCTGAACGTAGATACGTACGTGCGGCGGGTTTGTGACCAGGCTTTTAAATGTCTCTGTTTTGGCAGATTCCTTTAAAGTAGGACATCACACTACCACTGTGACACTTGTTCCAGAACATTCTTTCTTTTTTTCAATCAACAGCGACACAAATCTTAACTGACAAGAAAGACACACAACATTTTTCTCTGTTTCTGTCTACTCTGGGGAAATAGTAAAAACAATGAAAGCAAAAACTAATGGATTGGTAAAAAAAAAAAAACCTTATTTTTGTGAAGCATGTATTTCTTGATTTTATTCATTATTTGTGGCTACATTTGGGTGTCTAAACTTTTCTTTAAAGAGGGCCAGATTTCAAGAAGTGAACATGTGTGAGGACCAAGCATTCAGCCTGACAATTCAAATTAAATTAAATATAAACATATATATTTAATATAAATTTGACCTTGGACTACAATTGGCCCACAGGCCAGACTTTGGACATGCCTGGTGTAGTGTATCTGCTGGGCTATTAGGATATTTTCCTCTATGGTCATATTAAAAAATAAACTCTCACTTTCATTTACTTTTATTTTTTTCATTGACTCAGTTCAGTTTTGCAACAAAAACAAACTGTCTCTAAAATCCACATGTTCACAGAAATACTCAGGCCTCTTTTGTAGCTTATTCATAACCACTGGTGGGTTCCCATGGCAACTGCACTGGGTGTGTGTGTGTGTGTGTGTGGAGGGTTAGTCCAGTGCCAATGCCGGAGCACGTACAAAGCATAAAATAGCAGTGGTTCGTCCAACACAGCTTCAAAAAACAGAAGTTAGCTCAGCATTGGGACGCCACTGCGTTTTTAGAGCAGCAAACATACACACACAAGTGTGTGCCTGCGTGTGTGTGTGTGTGTGTAGATCACTGTGTCCTTGCAGCTGGTTGCAGCTTCTTTACCAAAGCAGTCACGTAGAGCGTCATAGATCAAGTGTAAAGGCTCGGGGCTTTTATACGGCTCCTCTTGCCGTTGGCGGCGCGCTCACTTAACCCCCATAACTTTCCAGACCCGTTCTGAACAGCAGAAACACGGTGAAGAGAGCAAAGACGGTACATTATGAAGGAGACGCCGAGCAGAGATGGAGGGGCGGAATGATGAGAGAAAGGACGCAGAAGGTGGCAGAATGAGATAAGACGTGTGGAGAGAAAAGGTGTCTGCAGATGAAGACCACAGCCAGACAGAGATGTAAAGACAGAAAAGGAGAGGGAGAGAGAGAAAGACAGGCGGATAAAGAGAGTCATATGAGGGCTGTTCAAAAAGCAGTAAACAGCAGAAGACGAGATTGTGTTTTGAAAAGAATGCAAGCTGGAAGAGACATTTAAAAAAACATAGACTGTCCAAATGAGACAAAGACTCTCTTCTGAAATGCTATGAAAACATTCCTCCAGTATCTTATTTCTGAGTTTCTTTAATCAGCATGAATTCTCATCCCCACTGATCTGTTCTGTGAATCGATCCACCTCCCCCCACTGAGGAACAGGTGGAAGTGCAGACAGCATTAGTGCTGAGCAGGTGAAAAACATCAGCATCAACCGACGGGAGACAGAGGACAGGATCGTCTCTGACAACATCTAGGTGAAGAAATGCTTTCTTTTCTCGTTTTTTTAACTTGATTGATTTTAATTAACTCATTGAGGCGAAATGTGTTTAGTGAATGTGGGCCGTACAAACAACACTCACTGATTTGACTTAAACATCCAGCTCCAACCTGTCAACGCTGATTCATTTACTCTTTAAATCAGCGTTTACTGAGCCTTTCCTCCATAACTGGAACTAATTTTGCAGCTGCAATGTAGGAAATAAATCCTGGTACTGGAGATTGATTTTATATTTCATAACCAAACACTGTTTTTCCAGGTTTATTCTAGACATGTTTCCTGGTCATCAGCTCAATAAAAGCTCAGAAAGCATCAAGTGAAGGTAAGGTTTCCATAATACCACAACCACCGTCACAAATTAAAACACTCTGTGTTTGTGTGGGTGAAGCATGAAATGTCAGTATATTAATACACCATATATATATAATGATGTGTGTTTGTGTCACCAAGAATACACTCCTGCCCACTCCTGCATTCTCTTTAGACTAAATATGATGCTGTATAAATATGCACAGGCCGTCTGTTCTGTCGCGGATGTTTGAGGCTACGATTCAGTCGCACCCACGTTACATGTCAACCACGGATGGAGCATTACATCAGGGAAAAAGATCAGTTAAAGACCACAGAAAAAAATCTATATAAAGAGAAAAATATTTAAATTTCACTTCAATCAAGACACATTGAATTTTAATTTTAATTTTTATATTTTTTTTATATTTTTTAAAATATTTTGTTGGTACCAATCGCAGTACACTCAATAGGATTTACTTCAAGTACGACTGTTCAGCACAGGTCGAGACAGGAGCCAATCAGTCATCAGCCCGTCTTACTGACGAGGTCAAAAGCTACAAAGCACGTCTTCTATCTTTTAGCATCTCACTTGTATCTGTATGGACATGTCCATACTGCTCCTTGCATCCTGGCTGGAGGAAAAGTATGTGCAAAGATTTGTGCGCAGACACACACACACGCCCAACGTTGGCATGTGCAGCACCAACGTTAAACTAAACAGCCTGACACATTTTCCTACATCCAGGTCAAGATGAAAAGGCCTCAGTGTCACCTAAAGAGTAAGGTAAACACGATGTCATGAGAGACACCCAATTTCTGACCATATTCTTAACCAATCACAGAGCAGTTATGTCTCCAACAGTAGTAAATCCTGTGCTAACCCTGGTCTGTTGTTGTTAATGGCTGACTTGCCCAGGCAGCAGTGGAAGTGTCGGCAGTTCACAGGTAAAACATCGCCTACAGTTACAATGAAAACAAGCCGTTATCCTAATATCAACTCCTGTCAACGGTTACAAGGAAGAAGTGTCAGCATTAGCGCTAATTTGACAAGTTTTAAATATAGATCCTTGGCTGATTGAAATTGTCTGTGGTCATCAACAGGCAGAGACTGGAAATGGAATAAACTAGGGATGTCCGATATGCACATAGGTGATGGGTTTAAGCCCCAGGGGACAGACGTTTTTTCACATACTTCGGCTGTAAATATAAATCTATTATAGCTAATGCGAAAATCCCCGTTAACACGACTGACTCGCTGAGACATTTGACCAATTTGGACCTGATGCTGCTGACATATTTGTCAAATTGTGTCCCACTCGTCACCTGTGTCTCTTCCATAAGCTGGTTGGATGCAGTGATTGTGATAGAAGTCTGTCTGTAGAACTGGCCTCTACTGTGAATCCCCTCACAGTCTATTTGCATTGATAACTTCCACTACTAAGCTAGCATTATGCAGCAGTATGTGTCCATATGTGACCGACAGCATGTACTGCATGATCAGTCCGTTCTATTGCAACACTTGCATTACATGTGTTCATGTTGCTTTTCAGTTGTTACAATATGTTGAGCATGTTAAAAAACATTGTTTTTCTGAACCAGTTGTGCCGTGTGTATTAAATGACCGCAGGCTCTTGTATTCATGTATTACTGTAGTTTTCTATTAAGCAGCTTGTCTTTGTGAGTGCCAGTGAAACTGGTGTCATCCTGGATCCAAACTTTTTCCTAACTTTCCCTTCAAGGTTTTACATCAGTGGCTGAGAAAATCACATGACTCACACATCCACCTGTGAGAAACCACATAAAACAGCTGACCGCTCTCAAGTTCAAACTTGATGACTCAACCATAAACATGCCCTACTGTCACCATGGCAACAGGCATTCCTTAGCAACAGGAGCATCATCCTCCTTCGCACTAACTGCTAAGGTGTGGGATTCAGACCGCGGGTGTCCTTGAGCTCTGCTTATCCATCCCAGCCGTCTCTACCTCCAATTGATTCATGGTTAATCTTTCATTCTCTGCGTCGCTCCATCTTGGCTGGTGTTAGCAGGACGGCTGACTCATTCCCTCCTCTCCTCCAGAGTCTCTGTCTGTGTGGTTAACTGAGATCTCGCCGCTATTTTGAGGAGGCAGTGATGTCACGGGCTGCACTGGCCCAATATAACCTCTAGTGGGACATTACAGCTCAGAAAGATCCCGAATGATCGCAAGTACTTTTCAGTACTGCAGTTCAGTACATTGTCAAAAGACAGAAAAATGGTTTCAGTACTTTATAGTATTTAATATAAAGTGCAAGATATAGACCCATAAACTTGAAATTGTATTTTGGCTGCTTTAAGAGCTTCTCTATGAAAAATGTGAGGAATCAATAAGACAGAATCAATAAGACAAGACAGACAGAGCTATTCATTACACAGCTCAGATTCAGCGTGCCGTTTTCGGGGCACCAGCTCATGAAATGCTGCCATTGAGAATTCTTGTCACACATTACGAATCTCTTGTTTTACATCACAAAACCGCTCTAATTTTAATACCATCTGCCGTCTTTTATGGGAAGTTTCTAAGCACATTCTTTATCGTTGGTAAGATTGGCGTCTTCAATATTTCAGAAGAGAAAGTCCCTTTAGACGCAGAGCCACCGTACTGCCTGCATAAATTATATCAATTTCAGGATCCATTGTTTGCTCCCTTTTGAATTCAAACAGATGGAATAAAACAGATTAATTCCAAGTCTTACACCAGACAATTTAATTTGAATTGAGTTTGTGCACTTTAATGTCTCGGGAAGAAACTTCTCCTTGTTGCTCCGTGTTGTGAGGTTGAAGAAAATGATGCTCAGCTGTGCAAGCAAGACTGGAACTGTCAGTTTTGATGCACATTTATGCCCTAACACCCATGAGGTAGTCACAGAGGTGGTCATGTTTACTCAGGGAGGTCACCCCGTGACCCGACTTCAGAAAACAGCACCACCTAACCTCTGTGCTGCTGCGTGGCCTCACACAGGTAGCGTTTTACAGCTGTTAGCCGCTGTCACGACACATGCACTGCATGAAGTTTACTGAGAGGTCAAAAGGTGACAGCAGTGTTGTTTGTGATTTCAATGTGAAAAGATTTGGCAGGAAGGTCACTGTGATGTCACCACAAAATAAGCAGTCTTACACTGTACGTGGTGTCGGCGACGTGGCACAGAGCTGAACTGGATCTGGTCTGGTCACTGAGCAGTGTCCTGTTGTTTACGGTGTGTCAGCCTGCCTGCCTTACACACAGAATGTCCTGGGTTTGAGTCTCAAAGGCACCAAATACTCAGTGACGCCTCCTGTGTGGCAGTCTGTGAGTTGCAACCACTTTTTTTGGTTACACAGTGAGTCAGTTGTCATGGCCGCCGTACACGTCTGCCTTACACATAGAAGGGTGAAACTAAGTGTAAACCAAAACCCATGTGAATCTCATTCAGAGTGTATAAATGTGGTGATGTCACAGCACACACAGTGCATGTACACACACGTGTGTAGAAGCTGCAGGACCAGGATGTAATCTCCCCCATCACGTTGCTGTTTCTGACTGCCTCTGTGGTGGCAGCGTGTCATGTATGTTTCCTGTCATACCAGTAGCCATTAGTCTGCTCCTCATTGTTTACTTTCACTTGTATGCAGCTGGTGGCTATCTGCTCAGTGCCCTCCACCCTCCTTTTTCCATGGCGTACCTATACACACCATTCTCCCGCTGTCGCTGATGTCGTCTGACCACAAAGCCGGGTATCATGGAGATTACTTCCACCCACAGAGAGCGCATCTCTGAAAAGCCAGCAGCGGATATGCAAAATGCAAAACCAAATACCCCGTAGGTGAAAACGCAGTGAGAACACACATTGGAACGCACGGTTTAAAAAGCTGGGACCATTATGTCCAGTAGCTTTTTTTAGCATAAAAAACAATTATATATTTTGAAACCCTGTCTGAGTGGGTTAGTCATTCTGTTAAAAAACCCTTCCATTAACCTCTAGATATTTTGAACACATTTCTCTCATATACAGTAATTTGTCTGGGTCTGCGGAAAGACGGCAGGGTTGCATCATCATCATCATGGTTTCTGCCACATCACTATCGCACCCAAGGTCCACTCATCAGTCAACTTAATGAAAACCAACAGCAGCACTTAAACACAGCCTCTTGTTGCCACATCATACCCAGTCCACTCAGACTTTTGTACACACCTAATGTGGTGGTTCCCAACGTGGGGGGCGTGACCCCACAGGGGCTCGGAGCTTTTGCCTAACGTGTAGCATGTGCATAAGTGTAATTTTATTAACTTTGTACTTTGAACACAGCAGTTGGATCAGAGTTTGTGTGTCGACAATACAAGTTTGTAAAAGTTTGTTATGAAACAGCAGAACGATGTCCTGTATATAAGGAGTTTACACCTGGTCATCTCTCAGGTTATTTTACCCTTTCATCATTTATTAATTAATGTATCACCAGTATGCGTCCTCCTTATTAGCACTGCTGCTTCAGCCTGCCGTTCCATTCTATTTGAGGATCAAATGATTCCAGTCTTGAACTAGGTTACACTAATCCTCCTGAGAAGTCACAGAACGTTATGAGTTTTCAGAAGCAGCCTCTAAATCATTCCTCACAATCGCTGTCAGTCTGAGATGCAACCTTCAA
This sequence comes from Cynoglossus semilaevis, assembly GCF_000523025.1. Taxonomy (NCBI): domain Eukaryota; kingdom Metazoa; phylum Chordata; class Actinopteri; order Pleuronectiformes; family Cynoglossidae; genus Cynoglossus; species Cynoglossus semilaevis. Next base: position 14,027,380 of record NC_024312.1, read on the forward strand.
AGTTATATATATACTGTATATACAGTGTGTATTTGTGTGTATACTGGGTCCGTGTCCCGTTCCTACCCTCTATTTAATTACAGGCTTGTCAGTCACAGCAGAAGAATAAACACCCAGCTTTGCATTATCTTTGTCCAGAACTGGATTCATGCAGTTGGTTGATGACTGAGGGACAGATAAAAGACAAAGATTGTTCTCTAAGATGATGTGTCGTAACAACCACAGCTTTTCCAACAATATTTTTTTTAAAAACCTTAAAATTCATCAATTAACAAGCAACGATAAAAACAAAAAAAATGCATAAAAAAGATGAATATAAGACTGAACTTGAATTTTAAAATGCTCAACATATTCTCCAGATGAAAAAGTATTTTAAGTCGCAACTGATCTGTTATCACAACTGTATTGTTCGTAATCACCCAAGTATTCAAATCTGATATCATGCATTCTACTACAATTTGTGCGCTTCTAAAAGCAATCACAGCAAACTGTTGATTCACTTTGAAGACTTGGTGCATTTGCAGCTACTACTAGAACAAATAATTAGAACAAAACACACCACAGTACTAGCTTCACCAGCTGAAATAAGTATGAAAGTACACACACACCCCGTGTTGAATCCTGCCTATTAGTCTTGTCAGTCATGCACCCCTTTGACATCGTGTCCTTCTGTGTTCTGTTCTCCATCTACCTTTTTCGCAGGGCCCTGTGGCGAAGGCGAAGCACGCACAAAGCCAGACCCCATCGCTTCTTTTCGGAAATGCATGAGCTCCGCTCCATAAGGGAAAGAAACAAGGATGGACGCAGGGTCAGAGGGAAAACAGCGAGTCCTTTCCTGTGCTGCAGATGCACGGACACAGCAGTGGTGAGTCAAACTGAGCCCAGCCTTGAATTCCAGCTCAGATCATGTGGGCCTGTGACACCCACCTGCTAAGGATTCTGCTGGGTGCACACACACTTAGGTTTGTAGACTGTGTGAACTAAGGCGTGTGTACACACACACATATATCATAAATCCTCCCCCCCAAATTTTTTTTTTGCTTAAAAAAGCAAAAGAAGGGGAAAAACATCAACAATCATGTTGATTGCATTATTTATAATTTCTTTATTTGCACTATTACAGCAGATGGACAGATTGACACAAGGCTGTTAAATACAGGCCTCTGGTGGGAAATGTGTTTTTCCCACGGCATGCATTTTGTTAGTCCAGATTTTCTGGATTTTAATGAACCAAATTCAGTCAGGTAAGAAAAAACACAGCTGAACAAAATCCAAAGACACACAAAAAAATCTGTTGCTTTCAATGATGTAGCAGAGTCAGTGACTCGGACAGGTAATGAGGCGTAAAAAAGAGGACTAGTTGCCCAAGTATATATGTTGGGTTTGAGAGAGATATATAGTGAGCTAGTGGACGGGGGGGCGCACGGGGGGCTGACACAGAAGCAGACACAAAGAGAGACAAAGTGGTAGCTTCAAAATAAACATGTGATCTTGCGGCACATGTGAACACGAAGCCACACAAACAAACACATACCTTCCTCCACACACAGAAGCAAACAGGCCATTATCATTCCACGGCTTCAGAGCTGCAGCACCAGCGCAGATTAGTCCCCTGGATTACCCAACAGGTCTGCAGAGAGCCATCTATCATGGCCTCCCATCTTGGCGCTCACTTTCTTTCCTCTTCCTGCTCTGTATGTTTGTCTCTGTTAGACTCCCTGCTGTCGTCTCCATCTTCTCTCTCCTCTGCTTTGGTCTTCTTTCCTCTAGCCTGGACTTCCTTCTTTCACTCTCCTCCTATAGGGTTTATCTCTGTTCTCAGTATCTCAGAGGAATTGTGTCGTTCCCGAACAGTTCTGTGTACTGTTGCTCTCCTCCTACTTATATATATATATATATACATATATATATATATTTTTTGTATCGACTTCTTGCGGGGATTATTCATCCCACTCTCTGTCTCTTTCATAAATAGGAAAAAATAGTAGAAATTTCAGTTTAGAATTACACTGGTTAAAATCTCTCATTAAAAATAGTAAGTAACTCTTGGTTTATTTTTTTGGCTGCCCACTAATGAGAGTGTGTTGTTGATAAATTGAGTCCATGTGGAAACCCTAACATTTGATTATTGTAACATTTTTGACTCTGTCAATAAGCAGATACTAAATGTGATAAAAGAGATGTTTGACAAGAAAACTTAATAACTATGAACAATAAGGAGGGAGCGATGGGGGGGAAGAAAGAAGTAGAGAAAAGAGCACAGAACTAACTGGTTTGTTGCACATGTAAACACAGTGAGTCACCAGGGACATATGTGGACACAAACAGGGAAGAATAGTGAAGACAGTGAAATAAAAAGCTTCCCCGCCTCTGCTCTAGGACTGGAGTTCCAGTGCACTCTGTTCAAACATCATTTAGAGGAAATTTACCTGAGACTCATTCCCAAATTAACACACTGTCAGTACTACTGCAAAAGGATGACATCTTTTGTCATGAGTCAAGAAAACAAACAGTAACGTGAGCCCTTGTTTACCTACCACTGTGTATGTGTGTGTAGAAAAGTTGGACAGGACCATGTCACAGATAGTGACATGGACACAAGAAAACTTCCGGCTGCCCCCATCTTCATCCTCCACAGAGGATGACTCACATCCACAGATGAAATTCTGTCTAGTTTTCATCAGCACTCTGAGGCTGGGAGTCAAACCCTAGACTTCAGATTTGGACAACATCTGTTCCCGCTGAGCCACAGCAGCTTTATAAATCCCCACAACTAGACTTAAAAAACCTCTTCAATCTTTCTAGTCTATGACCTTTGTCCTCAACCATCACCTGTCACCTAAACCCTGACTTTGAC